>NW_005871049.1:5236780-5350234 GCF_000147115.1 Myotis lucifugus | reverse complement strand
TAACTTACGAGTGTCCCGACTAACGAGTTTTTCGAGATACAAGCCGTCTCTCGGCCGATTTTTTGCTTTGTGAGCTAAAATTCGGGTTACGAGCCAGCTTCAGATACCCCACCTCTAGTTGGCACAGTGAACGTCACAGTGAACGCCACAACATCAGCCCAGCATCACATGTCTCACTTGTTCACTTTAAGATTTGACATACGAGTAATTTGAGTTTCGAGCTCCGTCATGGAACGAATTAAACTCGTAAGTCAAGGCCCCACTGTACTACACAGCCCTAAATGGTTATGATGAAGTTGTAGCCTCCCTCTTATTTTATCCATAGAGAAATGTCATATGGACATGGGGCACAAACATTTAAGTGCCTAATAGTCTGGTCTATAAGCACCTAACACAGGATAATGAGGGCCAGGGCCCTTGCCCTATGCCCATTCCGAGTAGGTACAGTGGGGCCTTGACTTACGAGTGTCCCAACTAACGAATTTTTTGAGATACCAGCTATCTCTCAGCCGATTTTTTGCATTGAGTTGACAGAGTAATTTGAGTTAATGAGCTCCTTAACAAGCTCCTTAATGAGCTCGGTCTCGGAACGAATTAAACTCGAAAGTCAAGGCCCCACTGTACTTCCAATTCATATGTGAAATCACCTGTGAAACTTGCCACAAAACACCTGAGTAGAGAAGAAGGCTGATATATTATAGAAGAGAATGGGCTAAATCAATATATAACTCCTGCTAAATTGTGGAGAGTGGCCACAGTGTTTGGACAGGTTCAAGCCTCGGACTAATGAGAGGGCACAGTCCTCTCGTGGCAAAGCCACATGCAAGTCCTAGCTTGGGGGGCAAAGCCCTCCCAGCACAATTACAGCCAAAGACTATGGTTGTAAGCTTGACCTTATGGTCCAAACCTGTGGTCCCACGTGGCTGAGTGATATGGGCTGCGGGAGGTGCAGCAAGTAAACAAACCTTGATCCGGTGCATGTAATTGAGTAGATTCGAAACCCCTGAGAACGTTGTATCCACACCCTTACTTTGCCTCGTGGAATCTGGCTATAAAATAAAGACACGGCTTTCAGGCTGTGGCGCTGTCTCTCCGTCAGAAAGCAGCGTCCCACCCAGCCTCAGCTTTATTCTCTTGTCTGTCTTTTCTAAATCCTTCCCCACCCCCTCTCAGGTTCACTCATAGCCGCGCTGGCTCGGCACTAAATAAAGGTTTTTGAAAGTTGTTCTTCCAACCTTCAGTCTTACTTTATTCTTCCAAACTTATTGGCTTGAGTTAGATTTTACTTCCATTGTTTTGTTGTTGTTGTTGAACATATGTTTATTGATTCCAGAAACGAAGGGAGAGGGAGAGAGAGATGGAAACATGAATGATGAGAATCATTGATTGGCTGCCTTTTTCACGCCCCACCCTGGGGATCGAGCCCGCAACCGAGGCATGTGCCCTGACCGGGAATCAAACTGTCCAGGCTCAACCACTGAGCCACGCTGGCCAGAATCATTGTTTCAATTTAAATGAAAAACTGCTAATCTGTGATTAGATGACTTTGGTTCCATTTGGTTAAATTCAAAGCAGCCATTTTTAGGTCGCTCTGCAATAGCACATACATACTACCTCAGGCTTCACTGGAAAACAGATCAGATTTCTTCTTTGCTCATTAGCTGTTGGTGTAATCTATTTTGAAACTGGGCAACATTTCTATTCCAAGCTATTTTTAATTAAAATATGTTTCTGCAGCCCTTCTGTCTGTGTAAAGGTAACTTCTAACCTTTTACTACCTGAATCTGGAGAACAGGCTGTAAAACATTAAATATGAGAAAGCTGGGAAATGTAACACACTGTAAATGCATGAAGGTAGGAGCTCAAAATGTGTGGACATAAAGGTTTTATTTCTTTACATAAGGTTTAAATGAAGAGTCCGCTGTATAATCTTTACTTTCAAACTGGGCCATTGTTTTTAAGCAAGAAGAAAGGAATGCTTTACTCTTAAAAAGAAAACATTATACTTTAAGGCTAATTCAAAAGAACCACAAAAAGCAACACAACATATAAACTTGAAACTCCCCAAATGATAATGCAAATGTCAAAACTATTTTCAAATATTATTATGTTTCTTACTTTCATTTAAAACTTATTCTTGAATGGTAACACAAGCTGATTAAATTAACATTTGTGTGTGCGTAAGTGCTAAAATTATCTAAAAGATACATGGTTCATCCTATTAAAATTTATGTTGTAGTGGTACATTTTATATATTATCTTATGATTTATTATATGCATTTAAACATAATTTCAACATTATCTCATACAAGTCCTATGCTAGTTTATTATCTTCTATTTGTAAATGAGGGAGCTTTGACTAGAACAGAAAAAAGTGACTTACGAGAGGCCACACGCACGGTGAGAATGTCTCAGTCACTGAACTTATTTAACTTGATTACTCTTGGCCAAGATGATTTAAATGACAAAAAGCACTGCCGTATTGTAACTATATTGATATCTGAAAGGACTTAAACACCAACTAAAGCCTTGTACAATATTTTCCTTTGTTTTTTTAATCCAACCAGAGGATATTTTTTCCACTGATTTTTAGAGAGAGAGGAAGGGTGGGGAGGAAGAGAGAGAGAGAGACAGAGAGATGGAGACAGAGACAGTTGGAGAGAGAAAGAGAGAGGGGGAAGGGTGGGGGAAGGGGGAGAGGGAGAGGGAGAGGGAGAGGGAGAGGGAGAGGGAGACATCGATATGAGAGAAACACATTGATTGGTTACCTCCCACACCTGGCCAGGGCTGGGGATTGAACCTGCAACCTAGGAGGCTCCCTTGACCAAAAATGGAACCCACAGTCCTTCAGTTCACATGGTTAAGGCTCTAACCACTGAGTACACTGGCCAGAGTTACAGTGTTTCTGTAAAACTTGTAGTGCTTCTAGTGATCAGTGATGAGGAAATACGAACTGGTTGTGTCCTAGAAAAACACTCCAGGATTATGTGCCAGCTCAAATTAATGCTGAACATGCAGAGAACTGGGAAAAGAAAATATACTCAGCATACTCAAACCTAACAAACAAACAAACAAAACAAATGTAGGCATATGGTAGAAAACTGTTGCTAATTTATGAACTGGATTTAACTATGCATGCACTTGAATGGCAAACATGAAGTCTTTCAAAGGAAAGGCCTAAGAAGTTTGGGATCAAAACAGTATTTCAGAAAATTTAGGTGAAATGTATTTCTGAAAATCCTTTAGCACATACAATGACCTAGGAGTTTTCAGTAAGAAGTCAATCAGCCGATTTGGCTCAGTGGATTGAGCGTCGGCCTGCAGACTGATTCCAGTCAAGGACACATCCGCAGGCTACGGGCTCCATCCCCAGCGCAGGAGGCAGCCAATCAATGATTCTCTCTCATCATTGATGTTTCTATGTCTCCCTCCTTCTCCCTTCCTCTCTGAAATCAATAAAAACATAAAAAAAGAAGTAAATCATCCCCAAGCTAGTTTTCCTTTTTGTACAATATACTGTTTAGGACAGTAAAGCATGATTTTCTGTCAAATATGTAATAGAAAATTGCACTTACAAATAGAGTTAGATTTTTCCCTCTGATGCTGCAGTAAATGCATTAATGACACTAAAAAAAGGAAGATTAATCACATCTTCTAGTAATTTAAAATGTCACAACCATTTTATAGATAGTTGACTAAAGAAGTGATGGTCTACCATCTTGTTAAATATGAGTATCTAATGTGTCAAAAGGGGAGGGACATATGTAATATTTTCAACAGTAAAGATTTAATTTAAAAAAATATCTGCTTGCAGTTGTGACTGAAATAAGGTTTGTAAAGTCATTTTATGAACTACAAAGCACAACACAAATTATAACTATTATTTTTAGTGAACTGTGATAGAAAATATTAGAAATTAAGTTTCTCTCATGACTTCCTCAGAAATATAGCATTATAATCTTGTGAGTAATTATAATATTTTATAGTTATTTATCCTGAATGTGCTAAGTGTTCTCACTTTCATTTTTGAGAGATATTTCTTTCTTATTTAAATTTTATTGCAATTACCAGTCAAAACATTCTACACCAATATAAAAATGAATAAAGAATGTCATACTGTTTTAATAATTAGGTTAATTTTTATTTTTAAAATATATTTTATTGATTTTTTACAGAGAGGAAGGGAGAGGGATAGAGAGTCAGAAACATCCGTGAGAGAGAAACATTGATCAGCTGCCTCCTGCACAGCCCCTACTGGGGATGTGCCCACAACCAAGGTACATGCCCTTGACCGGAATCGAACCTGGGACCCTTCAGTCTGCAGGCCGACGCTCTATCCACTGAGCAAACCGGTTAGGGCAAGGTTAATTTTTAAATAGATGTCTTATGTCTCAATTTTTTTTTTAAATTTTAGCAAGCTATTACAAAAACCACTGGTGATATTGCTTTCTGTAAAATATGACTTAAACATCAACTTTTTAAATGGCTCTTCAGCATTATTATTGTCTATAATGAATTCATTTACAGACCTATTTTACTTTTTAGTGCTTACTAAATTTACAAGGTTTATAAATTTTCATACAGGGGAGTTTTATTTGAGTTTTCTTTAAAAATCATTTAAACTCCATAGACAAAATGAATTTCAAGCCTACACAATAAATGTCACAGCTGATTTTTTTTGAATAGGAAAAACTAACTTTTCTTGAGGAAATTCGCTAGTCATTGACAAATGATACTGTAGAATGTATGATATTAATAGTGTTTACATTACACATTGATTCTTTAAATCGCTGATTTGGTTCAAAACAACTCTTCATTTATTCTTTCACAATTTCTTTTAAATTCATAGCAGACTGGGTGATAAGAGGAGGGGATAAAGTGTAGAAAGCAAGAGGCTTTTGGAATATATAATAGTACCTTTAAAATAATGTTGACTCATTGAGGTTAAGAGGGATTATTTGGTAGGTTGTGGTTTTAAATTTCTAGATAAAGCAGTGAATATTTGGCCTGGCTGGCGTGGCTCAGTGATTGAGCGTCTACCTATGAACCAGGAGGTCACGGTTCCATTCCCAGTCAGGGCACATGCCTATGGTAGCGGGCTGGATCCCTAATGTGGGGTATATAGGAGGCTGCCAATCAGTGATTCTCTCTCATCATTGATGTTTCTATCTCTCTATCCCTCTCCCTTCCTCTCTGAAATCAAAAAAATATATTAAAAAAAAACCAGCGAGTATTTGAACTCAGGGACCAAGTTTTTCATTTTAATCATTTCAAAAACCTTCCCCTGCTTATAGAAAAGTGCCATGCCCGTGGCAGCTCCTCCATAAATGTGTGTGGGTAAAATTGGCTCTGCTCGCCGACCCCTAACCAGCTTTACCACTATTGTTAGCCCGCCCCACAGCACTGCCCACTAGATGGCAGTCCCATACAGAGAAGCCTCCTTCTGGCATTTGCTTGGTAGAAAAATTGCATTTATGCCAGAACCTGATAGGTTTTGTTTTACAACAACAAAATACTTTAAATAAATGTTTCAAAATTAAAACCACTTTCAACTTTCAGGGTTTTTTGTTATTTGTCAGTTTTTTGTTTTGATTTTTAAATCAATTTTGACAATTACAGTCCTCTTGGAAAATAGTACATCTATTGGGTTCGGGTCTCCTGTATGAAATTTTTGCATGTGCTATACTACCAGGGGTAGAGAAGGTGTGAGGAAAACAAATGCTGAAGGGCTTTCCTCATTCATCATGACACAGCTCCTTGTAGTGAGGTTGTACCCCCATAAAGGTGAGCACACCAGAAATACATGGAGCATGGAGCGTGGTGCTTGCAATGAATAAAAACCAGTATCCATGACTGAGGGAAGCACAGACAAGTGAGGTTGAACAGAGCACCGTAACTCACTTCTAGCATCCAATAAATCTTGATGAAAAGATTTTAATCCAATGTGGCATTGGGGTTAGAGTCTATCATAGCTGAAGCTGAAGAGCTATTGATGAATATCAGAATGTTATTTGTGCCCCATTTTATTTTTCAAATTTAATATTCTAAAAACAATAAAATGCATATAAGAAAAATTTTACTTTTCAATGACAGACATGCGATAGTCAAATATTTAATATGAATGGTTTAACTAATATTTTTTCTTATGTCTTCCGAAAGTTAGTAATTGAGGTAATTTCTAAATTTACTCAAACTGACTTAAAATTTTTTTTTTAATTTCAAAATTACTTTTGAGTCAGACCAGCCAGGGTTTTGGCATCAGAGGTTAATCACCAGCCAGTCACAGAGACTAGCTGATTTGCCACAGTCACATAACACAGCTCCCTTGTCTTTTGTATTAGTTATCTGTTGCCTCTTTACAACTTTTCCCTGCAACATCGCTAAAGAGAACATCGGCCTTTATTCTGTCAACATTTCTGTGGGTTAGGAAATAGTATGGCTTAGCTGACTGCCTCTGTCTCAGGGTCTCTCATGAGGCTGCTCTCAGGGTGTCTGCTCGCGCTATTGGCAGTCCTCAGCTCCTTACAGACCCTTGTCCTGAGACATCAATGTGAATTTCCTCATAGGACTATTTACAATATAGTGACTTTTTCCTGAGGGGAAAGGGGAGGGGGGAGGAAGAGGAAGAGGGAGAAGGAGATGCTGGTGATTTTTTAACCCTATCTCAAAAGTGGCATCCCATCACTTTTGCTATATTGTAATCCTTAGAAGAGTCACTAGGTGCAGCCCACACTCAGAGGACAGAGGTTACAGAAGGAGGCAGAGATCATTGGGGGTCATTTCAGAAGCTTCCTACTACTAGTTATTGATTTTGCTACCACTGTCAAGTGCATATTTCTTCTGAAAAATGTCCCTGCAAAGAAAATAATTTAGTAACAGCAATGAAAACAAACAAAATGTTGGTTTTTAGTGATTTATGAAATGCCTTGAATTGGTTCCTCTGAGTGTATTCTGCCTAGATTTTGTTGTGCCTTTTGAAACTTAAGGTTTCAAATTTTCTTCGCACCAACAAATTTTTGATCTTCATCAATTTTTTTTTATTCTTGTTCAATTACAGACATTAATTGCATTATACTTGACACTGACCCACAGGTCTGATTCATTGTTCATTTTCTATTCAACCTTTTTATCCCCTCTGGGCATTATTTTGAACTAGAGGCCCAGGGAACGAATTTGTGCAGGGGTGGGATCTGGCTGGCCCACCCCGATGGGGGACAATTGGGGCCAGGTCAGCAGGGGGGAGGAGCCTTGAGAATTTGGCCAGCCGGCCTGTCCCAATTCAGGTTTGGGGTGTGATTGGGTGCTGAGCCGGCTGAGGGGGGTGGCGGGAAGTTGGCCGGCCCTGCCCCTGATTGGGGTGGGAGACCAATTAGGGGCAAGTCTGTCCAGGGGGAGGAGCTGTAGGTGGTTGGCTGGCTGGCCCCGCCCTCAATTGGGGAGCAATCAGGGGCGGGGCCGAATGGGGGGAGGGGCTGCGGGGGGGGATCGATCGGGGCCCCCATCGGGCCTGTTGACTGCCACAGTGTGCATCATAGCGACTGGTCGTTCTGGTCATTCCAGTCATTCCGCTGTTCCAGTCATTTGGCTTTTATATAGATAGATAGTTGCTATGGTTATGTGCTGGAAGCCGATCCACCCTGGCTGCTTGACACAGTCGCTGCAGGGATGTTTCAAGGGACCTGGCGTATATGGCATACTGTTCTTAATATGTTTGCTCCCCTTCTTAAGCGCTATGTGTTTTAACCAAGGTCACCTCTCCAAGAAAGGTTGTTTCCCCAGGTGAGGATTTTTATCAGTAAACCCTTTAACTAAGTGCCAGAGGGGTAGTTAATCACTTTAACTACAAACAATCACGCTTAAGCTACATAATCTTTACTTAGAATAACCTCCTTCAGTTACTTCCTTGTAGCTTAATAGAACAATAGAGTAACCTTGGAATGGAGATAATAAACGCCCTAACCTTTTGAATAGAATGGATGGGATTAAGACCAAATAGTATAAATACATATGTTAGATGACAATAAAGGGAGGAACCTGGCTAAGAGAAATCTGGCTAGGAGGAACCTGGCTAGGAGGAACCTCGCCATGATGATCGCCTGAACGCTGCCTCCGTGTCTTTCCCGTCCACACCTTGGGGAACCCCTGGACCTGCTGGGGCTGGACCCCAACAGTTATGTACTTAAGTTTACTGATTTTTTTCCTGCAATGTCTAATCTACTTTTAATCATATCCAATATATTTTTCACAGAAGGTATTTTTCATCTCCATGAGTTTGATTTGGGTCATTTTAAAATTTATTTTATTTCTTTTATCATGTTCAATTTCTTCAAAGTTTTTGATCATATGGAACATATTTGTAATAGCTGTTCTGATGTCTTTTTCTCTTATTTCCATCACTTTTTTCACTTCTGGTTTTGTTTTGATTGATTGAGTTATTCCTCTCAGATATGTTTCTGTGCATGAATACTTTTTAATTACATGCCAAACATTGTAAATTTAAGATGTTAGGTACTGGATTTTACTTATTTATTTAAATAATTTTAGGCTTCTTTTCCTGAAAGGTAATTAAATTACTTGGTATAAGTTTGATCCTTTCATGATTTGTCTTTTAGCTTTGCTAAGATGAGCCTAGAGTAGCCTTTTAGTCTGAGGCTGATTTAGCTGGGGTATTAAGGTGATACCCTTCTGGGAACCCTACTTCACACTCCATGTATTTAACATCTTTCTCTTCTGACTGGTAGAAAAACAGGTTATTCTTTACTCTGTTGAACTCCTAGATTATTCACCTTATTATCATTTCAGTGGTTCTTTTCCCAACATTGTGTCATTTTCTCTTATGCATGTGAAGGTTAGTACTCCATCAAATGCTTGAGGGGATGCCTCCCACCTCCCACACAGACTTCTAGTGCTCTCACCATCTCTGTAGCTGTCTCTTCTCTTGGCACACAAATCCTAGTCACTTTTGTCTGATCTGTCTGCTCTGATCAGTGAGACCACTTGGCCACATTTGGTTTCTCTCTCCCTGTTCTATAACCTGGAAACAGCCTCCAAGCAATAAACATAGCCTTCCTACTTCTTTGGACAACTTTCTGTGTAAGAAACTATAGGATTCTTAAGATAATTCTCAAACTGATTAGGCACAATATTATGAAATTGACATAAGAGGATAATACTAGTAAACTATTTAAGATTTATTAGTTACAGATCTTACAAAACAGATAAAATAATATGATTAAAATTATTTTTAAAAATGATTGAAGCCCTAGCTGGTTTGGTTTAGTGGATAGAGCATTGGCTAGTGAACTAGAGGGCCTCGGTTTGATTCTGTTCTCCGGCTCTGGTTGGGGAGGCAACCAATCAACCAATTGATGTGTCTCTCTCACATAGATGTCTCTCTCTCTCTGTCTCCCACTCCCTTCCATTCTCTCTAAAAATCAATAGAAAAATATCTTTGGGTGAGGATTAACAAAAAAAATATTGAATATGGGGTGATGGTCATGATCTCTATCTTGATAGGAGTTTGGAATACACAGATGTATGTATTGTCAAAATTAGTAAATATACAATTCAGAGTTCTGAATTTATTGAATGTAAATTTTACATAAAAATTAAAAATATTATAAACAATATTAAATTATAGTTAACTATGTATATGTTGAAATAATTAAAGGCAAGCTACATATATCTGAAATTTACTTTGCATCAAAAAATAAAATATTGATGGATGCGGATGGATAGGCAGATAAAAAGATAAGTGATGAAACCAATGTAGATGTTAATGGAAGAAACTAGGCAGTGAATTTTCCCTAGAATTCCTTTAACTTCCTTATGTGTTGAATTTTTTTTCTTAAGGAAATATTGAATAAATTAATTGAATATACACATATTTCTTTCACAGAAAAATATGTCAAAACGGAATAAGAGGTAAAATACCAGGAGCCAAGAAGGAAGGAACCAGACAACCCAAGATTTCCTGACATGCTTCTTTTATTTTAAAATAACTCACAGATCTATGAAGTGAAAATTAGCCGAGTCTCATGGGAAAATTTGTGGGTGTTTGCAGGAATTTATGAATACCACTGAACATCTGCAAAAATATTTTCTATTCACTACAGAGGACACTTTTTCAATGGACAAGACAGCTTACAGAGGCTAGTATGAAGCAAATGTATGAAGGGAAATTCTTGGCACTTAAATGCTTTAGTTTCTCCTGAATACAATATGGTTAAATGGTTCTACTTACTGTATTTCTGTGTTGGTACAGTGTAACGCATACTTTTCCAACTGGGATTATGCAATATAAGGAGATGGCTAAAAGACAACTCATACTTTTTCAGAAAAGCCAACTAAATGCTAAAGTTTATCTTTTCACATTTATTAGTGATATTTGAATACCCTAGAAAACCTTAGCTATAACAACAGTTTTATATATACAGGATTTGATGTATTTAGAGATGATAGTGGTTTACTGTCCTAGACAAGATTACCTGATTGTATGTGCTGGCTATACACTTATTAGCTAAACCTTTCTATACCTTCCATTTTCTTACCTATAAAATGTGTATGACAATAGTAGTAATATCCTAGGTTTGTTGTAAGGATTAAATAAGCATTTATAACGGAGCTTTTCACATAGTGGGTACTCAACAAATGGTAGCTAATATTATTAAACCTAGGCTTATAGCTGGAAAATTGATAGGATAAACTCTTCACATAATCAGAGATCAATAGTACATGAAAAAGACCCAAAATTCTGGTTCTGCTATCTGTTCTAACCATGGAAACTATTAAACCAAGATCCTCAAGATCTTGAAAATGAATAAATAAAAACTAATTCAGTGTCAAGTTGCTTAAAGAGTTCCCAAAAGGGTTCTGAAATATAATTAAAAAATAATAATTCCAAGACCCCTTTCAAGCCATCATTGGCCAACTAATTTGGAATAGAGCTTTAATTTCACTATTACTTCTTGGTTTCTTTCTTTTAAGACAGTTGGTAGAGCAATTATGAGGAAAAAATAAAATTATGTTTCAATACAACAAACGACTAATGGAAAATAATTAGTGAGTGAAAAGCTATGAGTTTGTTTTAGCATGAATATGTTATAATTAGGTTTTTCTAAAATATATAATGCACTTCACATTCTTAGAAATGTCAGCCTTATAAGACAGTCATTCTTTACAAAAAAGCAAAATGTCATTTAAACACAAGTGAGATCCATTACTTGTTAGTCCAGTACCTGAGGCAAAACTCTTGCCTTGATGAAAAGTTCTCTTTATATTACTCTTTTCTCTATGGGCATCATCTGCATGATATACTATTGCACCCTACATTGACTAGCAAGAGCTAATCCATACCAATCTCATATGCATAGTCAGCTGTCTTTCAGGTTTCTTTGGAAAAAATAATCAAAAGAAAATTGGAAATAATAAAATCTTGACTCATGGAATCATTGAAATTAGGCTCAGTGTTGGCCCACATCCATCTTTGACTTATCTGCATTGCAGATGGCCTGGCTAGTCTTTCTGCCCTACCTCTTTTGGACTGGAAATTTAGTTCAACTTGTGTAGACACACATTCCAAAGAGCTTTGACCCTTGAAAGCAAATGGACCCTGTGTTTGATCAGTATTTTTTTATTTATTTCATTTTTAGTTACTTACACTGTAGCTCTGTTTCCCCCTCCATATTGGGTCTGGCTTATCATTTTTGGATACTAAGAAAAGGGTCTGTTTCAGTTATAAGAAACACATTTATTTTCTATTTATTTATTTTTACTTAGCAGCAATTTGTTTTAGAATATAAGTGCAATAGGAAAGAAAATGTCATCATGAATTCTTGGGTACATTACTAATAATCTGATAGAATTTTAATGGGAAGAAGGAAGAAGCCTAGGAGGAGTTATATTAAAAACATATTTTTCAACAATTTATATTTATCATTAAAATGAACTCTAATAACTATATGCAGCAAAACAAAACAACCAAAAAAAAAAAACACCAAAAAACACACACACAAAAAAAACCAACACTCATACTTAGCTTCTGTGTAGATGAAAACAGCCAGAATCTCTATCCCACTATTTGTTTATGTCCATCAGAACCCCAAGCAACATCAACCTCCAAATGTGTCTGTTAAATCATTATCTAAAGACTATGAAAGCTTAGGTGCACATCTTTCAGGCGTTCATTTTGTGTTTATGATCCACGTATGGTAGGATTGCTATCCCCCCAACCTTGGATGGAACTGCACCTGTATATCTTTCCAGAATTTCTAGCACTTACTGTATGTGAGGGCTACCTTTCAGGGTTTTGAATTATTAGTATGTTTGTCTGGCATGCCTAATTTAACTTACACTGTAGAAACAAGCTAGATATACTGCATCATATCACCAGAATGTCATTGGAATGATGTCCAAGACTAGGAGTCAGTCCAAGATATGCAGAGGTATAGGAGAAGAAATAACTTCTTACAGGGAAAAAATATGGATGTGCTGAACCAAGAAGTTAGATAAGAGGATATGAGCTAAAGTTAAAAATGCATGTTTCTTTTTCTTTTTAAAAAAAAATACATTTTGAGTTTTTAGAGAGAGAGGAAGGGAGAGAAAGAGAAACATCTATGTGTGAGATAAATATTGATTGGCTGCCTCCTGCATGCCCCCTAGTGGAGATAAAGCCCACAACCTGGGCATATGCCCTGACTGGGAATCGAACCAGCAACCTCTTGGTGCATGGCATGACACTCAACCAACTGAGCCACACCCGCCAGGCAAAAATGCATGTTTCCATCAGGGAGTTTGCACTATACTTTATTATTTGAATTTATAATAATTAGCCCCACAGTAAATTTCTAGACGAAATAATTCAGGGACTATTGTCTATAAAGAAAGGTTCTTACCCCTGCATTGAACAACCTGGAATTTTAACATGAAGTCAGATTGCTGTAATATTTGGAACATCTATAAGGAATACTGAAAATTGATGGGAAGATCTTTGCCCACATGCGAATTGAATTCACCATGTGTGATGCATTAATTGGATAAGAAGTCAACATATGCTGATTCTTAACATAAAAGGGAATGAAATATTGCTCAAGCATGTAGAACCTGTGAGAGGGCAAAACATTTTGAACAGTAAATAGAACTAGAAAGGAAGTTTCCAAAGGCAATTGTCAGGATCAGAAAGGTAGTGGGTATTGTTGCAAGAAAGTGCTGGATCTAAGAGATTCTGTCCATAGTAGTTTTACTAATTGAAAGCAGTTTTTTCTAAGTTTATGCTTCCCATGGGATAGAAACCAAGAATCCCAAAAAGTCAACCACAAACTGCCCTCACTAATTAGGGCCATGAAGGGGAGGATAGAGCATAGTAAGGAAGGATAAGTTAAAGGAGAAGCTACAAGGAAGGAGAAAAGGTTTCCTTACTCATGAGTGAGATATGATTTTGAGAATGAGAAGCAGAATGAGTTACAGGTCCCATGAGCCTTTGGGTATAGTTCGATAGAGAACACTCTGAGAGCCAATGATGTAAGGGAACATATTAAGGGACTCTTAATCAATGACATTTTATTTCAGTTTCAGGATTCATTAACATTCCTCCTTATGTTGTTACATAAGAAATTTGAAAATAAATAAATGCAGGCTAAAGGACTTTATTTGTCAGGGTCCTGACAGGAAATATAAGGTACATTTAGCCAGAAACTCAAAACACTAATTCAAAGGAGTATGTGCACCCCATGTTCATTTCAACATTATTTGCAATAATCAAAATATGAAAACAACCCAAGTGCCCATCAGTAGACAAGTAGATAAAAATGTGGTGGTGCATTTACACAATGGAATATTACTTGGCCATAGACAAGAGTGAAATCTTACCATTTGTGACAGCATGGATGGACCTAGAGGGTATTATGCTAAGTGAAATATGTTAGTCAGAGAAAGACAAATACCATATGATTTTACTTATATGTGGAATCTAAAGAACAGTATAAATGAAACAACAAAACAGAAACAGACTCATAGACACAGAGAACAGACCAATCGTTGCCAGAGGGGAGGTGAGTTTGGAAACTGGGTGAAAAAGATGAAGGGATAAAGAAATAAATTGGTAGTTACTAAATAGTCACCAGGATTTAAAATACAGCATAGGGGCTATAGACAATAGTCTAATAATTATGTATGGTGGCAGGTGGGTACTGGAAGTATCTGGGGGATCACTTTGTAAAGTATCTGATTGTCAAAACTAATAGACAATAAGCCTGACTGTAAACTGTAAATAAAAATAAAGTGGTTTGGGAAGGTCAAAGGGAACAAATAAGGGATACTGAGACACCAAGGAAGTAGCATAGGCTGAAAACCATTATGACAACTAGGACTAAAATGTCAATACAAGGAAACAGAGTCGCTAGAGCCTATGAAAACTCAAGCCATTTAAGGGACCCTCGTGACTACTCCAAACCCTTGTTCTTTTATCTTCTGTCAAAAGTTGCATTGGCTGAACCCAATCAGAAGTCAGAGGGCAGTGGACCTGGGCAGAAGTAGTCTCTGAGATTACAACTCAAATCACAGAGCAGCCAAAACAAAGGGCAGAGAATGTATCAGAAGAAAAGGAAAGATAGACATTATCTTAATAGAGAACCAAAGGGCCAAGATTGATGGAAACATTTTTCTCCAAATTTTAGGATCCTCAGATGTCACACTATTTTCTAGTGTTCAGAGTCACAGTGGGGTTTGTGGAGGGAAGATAAGGCTCCACTAGGTAAGGCTCACTAGAAAATAATCTTTTTCTCTCAGGTTTAACCAGTTGGAGAGAAAGAATGTCTGAGGGCAAATTGGAGCCTCACTTTTTTTTTCTAGAGGCTAATGGAGAAGGTGATTGGGGAATCTGATATATATATATATATATATATATATATATATATATATATATATATGATATTCTAGATGACTTTGGGGAAAAACATGATATGTCTTTTTACATTAACAATTTGTCTTGAAAAGATAATGATGTAATCTTTGGTTGATAAGTGTTGTTTCACACTGCTCTGATAATTATGTAGAATATATTGTTTCCTAACAACAGGTGAACTCAGATTCAGAAATCTCTCCCTCCATTCTCTTTGTCCTGTTGAATATAGACAACTAAAAATCTTTTGGATATTCAATTTGTTTTATAGGATGTTCCATAGATCAAACCTGTCACAAGTTTAACTTTGAGATGTCACTAGAATCTCAGTCTGGCTCTGTTGGGGGAATCCTTGGAAGGTTTGCACGGATTGTTGATGTTGGAGCCTTAAAGTGTTGTCAACACATTAGGGAAGCAAATTCCCAAAATATTCTGTATCTTGTTCTGAGTTTTGCTTCAAGGGTGTATATATGTTTTAGTATTAAAAAAATAAATATTTGCCTTGGCTGGTGTGGCACAGTTGGTTCCCTTGCACTGAAAGGTTGCTGGTTTGATTCCCAGTCAGGGTACATGCCCGGTTTATGGGCTCAATCCCTGGTAGGAGGCATGCAGAAGGCAGCTGATCAGATGATCGATGTTTATTTCTCTTCCTCTCCCATCCTCTCACTCTCTAAAAATCAGTCTAAATAAGTAAATAAATAAATAAGGCATTTCCTGCTGTTCCTGGCACAGAACTTCTAAAATTTTTGGAATCTTCTGAGTGAGGAGTGTCTTTTGTATGCTAATGGGATGGCTGGTATGTGGAACTTGCACATAGCTTTAGGACAGGGTTCTTCACCAGAAAGACAAAGCCTAGTTAGTGGATTGGAACTTTTAGCTCCACCCTTGACCTTCAGGGAGGGGAGAGGGACTAGAGTTGAGGTTAGTAAGCAATAAGCAGTAACTTTATCAACCCTACCTCTATAATGAAACCTCCATGAAAGGCCTAAATGTTAGGGTTTCGGGAGTTTCTGAGTGGGTGAACACATAAAGATTGACATGCTCTGAGCGGGCATGCTCTGTACTTGCCTACCCTCCCCTATACCTTGCTCTATGCATCTTTTCCATTTGCCTATTCCTGAGTTGTATCCTTTTTAATAAATTAGTAAATGTAAAGTATTTTTTCTGAGTTCTGAGTCATTCTGGCAAATTATGGAACCTGAGGATGGGTTTGTGGGAATTCCTGACTTATAGCTCGTTGGTCAGAGGTATGGGTGTCTCTGCCCTTCACCTCCTGCTGGAGATTGCTGGCAGAAGTGGGGCCAGTCTTGTGGGACTGATCCCTTAACCTGTAGGGTCTGCGCTAACTCCAGGAGTTTATGTCAGAATTGAATTGAATTGGCATTAGAGAAGCACGCAATCTGATGTCAGAAAAAGACATTTGCATATGTATAGACAATTTCAATATGTACACTTAAGATGAGTGAACTTGAAATATTTAATAAATTTACTTTATACTTCAATTAATTTTTATAAGTTTGGGAACCAGTTGGTGATTACCCCTTTGGTAATTTTTACAAATTTGTACAGATCTTTACATTATTCACTGATACCAATAGGGATGTCTTAGGATCCATGTAATTACACTAGAATTCATTGCCTGTATCATCAGCATTCATCTGAGATACAAGCCCCATAGATCCCTTTTTAGGAGAAAAAATGAATTTCATCTAGAAAGTAGGCTTTGGTAGATAAGTTCCTTGGTTACACTTTCTTAATCTTCTTTGCTGGTATTTTGCCTCCATCTCTAAATGTTAAAGGCTTTTAACATGGTCTTCTTTTATTCTCTCTTTACAAACATGATTTTAATGTGGGTAAGGCTTTACATCATATCTATATGTTGATGATTCTCAAATTTATCTCATAGTCCTCACAACCCCACCAAATTTACATATCTTATTTCCTTTTCTGCATTTCCATTAGGTATCTAATAAATACTTTATACAACTCAGATAGAACTCTGATGCCCCATTGGTAAACCTATTATTCCCCTAGTCTTCCATATTTTAGTAAATGGTGGCACTATCTGTTGCTCTGGGGAAAAAAATCCTAGGAGCCATCTTTGCTTATTGTCATTTTAATATAACCATATAAAATGTATCAGCAAGTTCTATCATCACTATCTTTAAGAATTATATAACCCTAAATGTATTTTTAAAAAATGATCACATTCATCATCTTCAATTCTATGGCACCTTGGTCCAAATCATCATTTTTTCCTGGATTTCTAAAAACGTCTCTTGTGATTTTCCTGCCCCTTCATTTGAGAGAGACAAAAACTGAGCACAACTTTTCACATTTGTTCCTTCAGCATCCACCTGGACAGGACATTTGCCTCTGACACAGAATCCTCAAGGCATTAAGCTAAAAGATATACTTTTTTTTAATATAACAAAGATAGGCCTTGGCTTCTAGATTTTCTTTGGCTTTTCTTCAAACTAAGGAAGAAAAAAAGCAGCAGCAGCTATGTAGGATGTGTCTTTGCTGAAACTATAAAACCATTAATAGCGTTTTCATCAGGTCGAAAGAGATCATTTTTACCTTAGCTCTTGGAAATGTTTTCATTTTTTCTCTCTTACAAATTCTCCCCGATGCATGTTCAACATTGATTTTTGTTTGTTGTTGTTGTGTTCAGACACAATGCATCACAAATGAATAGGTTTTCCATTAAGTTCTAGAGAAAGCTAGCCACCTGCAACTCTTGGAAATTGCCAAAGTGGCTGAGTTCTTCAGGGCATGTTTAATGAAAAAGCCCATTACTGTTATCATGAATATATAAATGTTAGCACAGAATTTAAGCTTTGTTTCATAGTAATGAAAAGCAAATGACTAGTTCATGTTTATGCTGGTGGGAAGTTATGAACAGTTATGTCAAATAGAAGTTATAAATATGATAATGGGATCTGGCTAGTGAATTGTTGGTGACTTTAGTGCTGTATTCATCCATTGGTTTTGCCCAGAATCTCCACATACTTTGCAGAAAAGATTTCACTCATCTTTATAGTATCTCTTTTATAAGAGGATATTTGAAAGTTTTCTTAGCAAGTCAGAAGAGGAGTGAGAAGCATCAGTTTTGCAATGCTCGGTTCAGAGTTACGTATATTCCCAGTGACCCATCAGTACAGTACAGCTGTGTCCCTGGCTGGAACGTGCAGGGGAACAGTTTGCCACAGGCTTTGGAATTCTTCAAAAGATTGCACCAAGCATCAGTATTGCCAAAGGCCCCAGGCATTGGCAAAGCTCTTCCCATTTCCCCCCATATGTGGTATGTTTGTGTTGTGTTATGTTTAAAACTGGAAAATTTTGTTTATGGGATTTTTTTTAATGTGTGTGCATGATTTTAAGCAAAGTATTTTGCATTCTGGTATTTCGAATGGCCTGTAACTACCCAAATAGATATAAAACATTTGATGTTTAGAAGAAAGTGTTCCAAATATCACAGCTACCATTAAAAAGGAACAAAATTTACAACTTTTAGAATCAACAGCAGAAACCCCTCCCCCAATGGCTGCTTCTTAAAGGGACTGGAAATGTTCAGGTGTGACATGAAAAGAGAAACACAAATGAACACTAAATGCAGACTCCTTAAGAAGCATTAAGCAGCAGCTTATCCAGTTTTCCAAACAACAAGTTTCAACTCCTACAATGTACAAGGGACTGTGAGAATCAGTATTTCAATTTTTGGATGTATGTGCTCAAAGAAGTACAGCTAATAAATGGCATCATTTTTTTTTCATTGAGCAGATTAGGAAACATTAAAAATATTTCCCAGGTTGAGAATTACTGGTCAGGTGTTGTTTAGGATCTGTCTGATGTTTTTCTCATGATGAGTCTGGGTGATGGGCTTGGGGGATACTACAGAGGTCAAGTGCCATTCCCATACCAAGGGTATATACTCTGTATGTCTTATCATTATTTACGGGATACTTTTATGGTTCTGGAATGAAGCCAACTGTTTGGTGCCTGAAAAGTCTATTGGACCACTAGAACATAACTAGAAGAAACCTGACTAGAGTTGTAATGGCATATAAGAGGTTATGATATATTACATATAGTTAGAATTTGTATAAGTGAAAATTCCTTGCTATCTAGAAACCAACTGTCCAGGGAATAAATCGTTCTGTCTCTAAATATTGATAAGGGTGATCATGCATACATTTACATGTGTTTCTACATTCACAGGTATGACATTCTTTTTTAATAAGGAGATGCAGTTTTGAAAAAAAAAGTTTGTATGGCAGACATTATTAGTTAATATGCATTAAGCCTCTCACTTTTAGAAAAAATTATAAAATGAGACAAATGATAACTCAGAGACACTGTCAGAACCCAAGATTCCAAAGGACATACCTGACTGTGGTTACTCAAATGTGAGAGAAGGCAATTGTGATTTTAAATATTTTAATAAAAATAATTTTAAGTTATAAATGATTAATCCAAAAACTTCATTCCTAGAACAATTTCTATAATTCAAGTCTTTTTGAGTTTTCAATTTTAGACTATATAAAATGACATTAAAATATTGATACATTATTTTTCTTCAGTTACAGAATAATAAATGGATTGACAGTCTAATATTTTTAGAGACAAAAATTTTACATTCATAGTGATGAGCCAAATGTCCAACCTTTTTTTTTGAAATGCTAGATGGCAGAATTTTATGGTTTTATTAACACAAGTACAATGTGCCCACAAGCTGTCTATTCATTTTCTTCCCTGTGCAGCCTGGCATTGGGATTGGTGACTGATAGCAGCTGGGCTGCTCTTTGCACAATGGCTTTGCGGTTCTTTGAGGAGACACTGTGAACAGTCTCAGCACAGGGAGATTTGTTGCACATCAGCAGCACGTCAAACGCCTTGGCGCTGTGGACCAGGAACTTCCGAAAGTCACTGGGCAGCATGTGCGTTGTGTTCTAGCTGCTCCCGTAACCGGGTTCGGGCATCAAGATCTGTCCTTGAATCTTCTGTGAACCCCACTGTCAGTGCCTCTAGGTTTCTGCCAGTTCTGCTTAATTTTGACGTATTGGTCTGGCTGGTGTCGGATGAACTTCTTGGTCCTCTTCAAGGCGATCTTGGGCTTCACAAGGGGTCTGAGGCAGCCACAGAGCCAAGGAGGACCTGGCTGCCACCTCTGTAGGCAGCACTTAGGAAGAGTCGGCCATTCTAATATTTAATAATGAAATAAAAATAGAGCTAATTGATATTGTGTTCCCTGAAAGCAAAACAAGAGTTTTATTTAAAAAAGTGAATAGAGAAGGAAACACTAATACTTACCAAGTAGCACTTTAAACAGTGTTAACATTTGTTATCACAAATGAACAAAGGAAACATTATATTAATATATTTTGAAAACGCACTTCGTTGTAGTGCTTGCACTTGGTTGCAATACACACTAAAAACAATGAAAATGCCAAACTTATAGCATAAGGAAGTCACAGGATGTAATGTACAGCATAGATAATATACTCAGTAATATCATAGTACCTCTATATGGTGAAAGATGGATACTAGACTTCTGGTGATCACTTCGTAAGGTATTTAAATGTCAAATCACTCTGATGTACATCTGAACCTAATATAATATTGTATGACAACTATACTTTGATTTAAAAAATGCTTTACATGCTGGGGGGCGGGGGAAGAAAACTACATAGTAAATGGATATACATGTGAATGTCACATGATGATACTAGAGACACTATCAAATCTTCATGAATAAAACCAGGAGAAGAATAGAACCATGTTTTGTATACTGGTTCAATATGTCTCTTTCAGCTATTAAATGACATGAACTAATGTTATTTAAAAAAAAACCTCACAAAATAAAATAAGTCACATAATTTTGTATTCTTGAGCTATTTTTCCCTTGAATTTGCTGATTTTCTTATAAAAAAAACTATCTGAATTAGCATTCATTTTAGAGATAGATTGATAGATAGATAATCTTGGGCATATACTTATTTCATGCCCAGATTTCATGTCCTTTATCTCCAAGTGTTATAAAATTTCTATGCATTCTATTTTCTCCAAGTACTTACAAGATTGGAGATCATACTTGAAGATTAATTTCTCTTTTTAGAGAAACCCATTCTCTTATCACCCGTCTACCCTGTTTCACGGAGGCTTAAGGCCACAGTCACTCAGCATCCTTTCAGAAGGAAGAGGAGTCGAACAGCCACTGAGATGTAGTTGCCTCAATGACAGGCCTCAGCTCTCAAGGTTGCTGCCCGGAAGCTACTTCTGCGCTTGGTTTTCCTATCAAGGCCAGATGAGTTTTTTTTTGTGGGTTTTGTTTTTTGTGTGTGGAGTGTGTGCATTACCTTATTCTATCACTCCTTACATTGCACTCTGGTATTTTCCGACTTAGATTTTAGTGTGTTTAATCACTCTATCCTGCCCAGATTTTTATGCTTTCTGGTTGCCTTAGAACTGGCATGCTATCCTGCCCAGTGCTACTGGCTGTCAATGGTAAGAATGGAATGCTAGACAATCCGGCATAATCTTAGGGCATTTCCTGAACAAATCAGCTAAGCTGTTATTGTCTTTTGTTTGTTTGTTTACTTGTTTTAATCCTAGAGAATGTTGAATAATGCCGCCTTAAGCTTGTATTTAAGTTAGAATTTATGAAAAGTCTTCCCATTATGTTATTCAAAGAAGTCTCTGAATGTATTTGGATATTTCTAATTTTAAAACACTCAGTGAATTATTTGAGAAAGAATAATGTGTTAGGGTTCATAATGTGTATTTTTCTCTGTTTATCCATAGAAAAAAATGCACATGATTGGAAGGAGAATGGGTGAAATACTTTGAAAAATGCAAGAGTTCTATAAAAATGAGTTTTCGTCCTATGTTGGCAGACACAGAAGCAGGACTGTCCAGAAAATGAAGTGAAATCAGAATTCAGGACAATGATGCAATGCTAATTAGTGAGTTTTATATGCATTGATAGAGAGAAAGGAATGGGAGAAAGGACAGGATAGCTGTAATTGTGCTTTGTTTAACTTCACCGTTTCGTCCGCCAGAACTTTTACAACTAACTAGCTCTTTTATGGCTATGACATCTTGATCCAGTGGTCCTTTTCTTTTTCTGACTTGGCTGCTTTTGTGCACATTTCAAACGTTTTTGATCAAATGCATATATACAGCCCAATGTTTTTTCCCCTGAAAGCACTGTCCCTTGACTAAGGAATGCGTTAAAGTAGCTTTCATCAAGGATAAAGGTATGTGGGGCGGGGGGTGGGGGAGAGAGGAGGCAGGGCCCAGGCTTTATCTGTAACAGTTTGAAAGAGATTTGAAGGGAGATGACATGACCATTGAAAGCCTGTTGACTGGTCAAGGATTGTGCATCTGCCCAGTGGAAAGGCTGCTGAAATAGCAGAGATTCCTTGTTGTGGGATTGGTCATAGGGCTATTCCTTTCTTCCCTCACTTGGCTGAAGTAAAAAGTGAGGTTCCTGCCCGCACTCTGGGCCCCTGTCTCCCTCAATGCTGGCAGTGACCTGCACAGATAGGATTGTCAATTCACAGAGAGATGGCTGGTCTCCCCTGTTTCCCCATGCTGTGTGGTTATGACCTACGACCTTCTGCTTCTCCCACAACATAAACCTTTCTTCTTAGGAAAAAAAAAAGGGAGGAGGGCTGAGTTAGTAAGGATAGAATATATTACCTCATTCTATTTGAGGCCTTGCAATGGCTCAAGATTAACTAGACCACTGAATATTCTCATTTAGCTAAATAGGCATGCAGCTCAAATTGGATCATTCTGTTTTATTCAGCCCAGAAAGAGATAGGAACAAAACACATTGAAAGAAGATACAAGTAGTATTAATTGGACCGATCATTGTAAAAGCAATCTCATCAGGATAATCCAACAGTTTTGTTAAATTTGCACTTTGTTATTAAGAAGAAAAGGATTTTTATTTGTGAATTTGAATTTTTTACATCACCATATAAATATTATATTCACTTATAATGAAACTTTATGAGGTATTTATAATGTCTATATTTGATAATTGTGTATTTGTGCAACATGGCAGAGGGAAAGAATAATATAGTATAAGAAAGTAGTCATTTCTTATAAATACCATAATAATCCTATTCATAAATAAATTGGTAATAAATAGTACATTCATAATAAACATATAGCCTTTCTATTTTAGTGGGCTATTGTAATGACCAACTGAGATAATACATGTAGATTCAGTTATTGGATTTTTTTATTGCTTTTATTATGTTTACAAAACATAAATTGTCAGGCTGTTCTTTGAAATGACTGGTGTTTATCCAAGGAGGAATTTATGCTAGTGACTTAGCAACTTGTAGGCAAAGCTGTAGCCAGTTGCCCAAGAAATGGTTTGTGGAACATAGGATGGAATATAGGAATGTTGTAAAGGAGAAAAGTCACCTTTAATTTGAGAAAACACATTCATAGACCTTTGTAGTAGAAATCAGCCCATATTGTTCTAGGTAAATATATGTATAGATCAAATAAATTTTACATTTTAGAAAATGTTAAGAAGAAGTGTCAGAATTCACCACTTTTTAATATTCTGCCTTAAACTTGTGTATTTAATTTCAAGGAAGGTTTTCTTTCATATATATATATATATATATATATATATATATATATATTCTATCATCTGTTTATATCATTTACCTACTATCCATCTGTCCATATCTCTCTCTTTCTCTCATCTACCTACCTACCTATGTACCTACGTACATGTATAGATCTACCTCTCATTTATCTACAGTCCTACTTAAATAAGTATTTATTAATCATTCTAATAATTTACTTTTGGACTTGTGATGGTGTATTTGATTAGTACCAAATCCTTAGGATACTATCATTTGAGATTTATGTAAGGCCCTCCATCATTTCCGCCCTTCTTTCATCAGTTCTTTCTTCTTTCTTTCCTTCCTTCTATTTTAACAACTTTTCCACTTACATTTCTTTGTCTCCATAGTAATCATACTGATACATTTGGTATGCATAATTTATTTGCCTGTGATTTTGTTTCATGTGCATATACATTTAATTTACATACATGCTGTTACATTATAAGCCCATTCTATTTATTTTCCATGTTTTAAAACCTATTCATGTCTCTGTGTTTAGATCTAGTCTTTTTTGCTAACTGCTGCACAGTATTACATAGTGTTCATGGGCCACATTTGATTGTCCATTCCTCCCTGGATTGCATTCAAGTCACTTCTTTTGAAAACGACACTGGGGTGAACATTCACATATATTTTCTCATACTTGTTCCAGAATTGCTCTGGGATATGCAACTCAGGAATGACTTCATTTAGGTTGTAGGTAGCATGTACCTACACTGAATTTAACATGAAGCTGACACATTGCTCTTCAGATGGCCGGGCCAGTTGCAATTCCCACAAGCAAGCAGTTCAGGAGAATTTTCATTTCTCCACTTCTCCAGCAGCACCTGCATTTTCTGGTTGTCTAACATCTCCCTACTCTAGCATTTCCTATTATTCTAATGAGAACTACAAATTATTATGCCTTTGTTTTAGTGGCCTTCTTTTGTGAGTCTTTTTTGTTGTTGTTAAATGCTTGTTTACATCCTTTGCCTATTTTTTTCTTACTTTAACTTGCTGAGTTTTTCTTGAGGGATTAGGAAAGTTCTTTGTATAGTCCAGCTATAGGGATTAGACCTTTGTTGGTTTCATATATGTTGCAAATGTTTTCTGTGAGTAATAAACAAGGGGTTTATTAACTACTAGAGGCCCGGTGCATGAAACTTATGCACGGAGGGGGCGGTGTCTATCAGCCCGGCCTGCACCTTCTCCAATCCGATACCCCTTGGGGGATGTCTGACTGCCTCTTGCAATCCAGGACTGCTGACTCCTAACTGCTCGCCTGCCTGCCTGCCTGATTGCCCCTAACCACCTCTGCCTGTCTGCCTGATCATCCCTAACTGCTCCTCTGCTGGCCTGATCGACCCTAACTGCATCTGCCTTGCCCCGCACCCAGGACCCGGGATTCCCTCCCTCTAGCCAGCCACAGGCACCCAGGACGTGGGCCGGCTTCTCCTGGGCTGGCCGCAGCTGCAGGGGACTGTGGGCAGGCGGCTTCGCCCAGATTGCAGCCGCAGGTGCCTGGGACCATGGGGAGTACAGCTTGTCCCTCTCCTGGGCCACAGGCACAGGCGCTGGCACCCAGGACCACAGGGCGGGCGACTTCTTCATCTCCTGGGCTGCAGGCGCAAGCACAGCCATTGGTGCCCGGGACCGCGGGGCAGGCAGCTTGTCTCTCTCCCAGGCCACTGGCACAGCCGCTGGCACCCAAGACCACAGGGTGGGCAGCTTGTTCCTCCCCCCGGCCACAGCCTGGCTGGTCCCCATTCCTCTCTTGTAAGCTCATTTGTGCCTGACTGGGCCCCATTCCTCTCTCATGAGCTCATTTGTGCCTGGCTGGTCCCCATTTCTCTCTCCCCAGTGTTGAGTGTCTGAGCCATTACAGCGTGATGGCGTGAGGGTGTGATGACTATTTGCATATTAGCTCTTTATTATATAGGATGTCCATCATGTTCTTTTGCTGACCCCAAGCCTCTGTCTATTAGATGTTATAGAATTCATGTGCTATTCATCTCGGTTACCTTTTGTTAACCTCTCTTAACTTTGTAGACAGATCTTTCACAATTAGAGGTTTGATTCTTTTGGGATATGCCTTTTTATATGCAATGGAATAGAAATTCATTTTTATTTCCCCTAATTTAGTGAACCAGTTTTCATACATCATCAAATAAACACTCAGTTTTTGGCCCATTGATCCAGGTCTTATTTAAAATCAATGACTTTCTATTTTCCTGAAGGTATGCAGGCTAGAAGGCAATGAAGTGACATTTATAAAGTGCTGGAATAAAAAAAACATATATATAAATGTATTCCATTCACCCAGAATTCTATGCCCAGGGAAAAGATCATTCAGAAATTGGGGAAGGGATGCATTTTCACATAGATAATGAGGGAACTTACTGCAAGAAGCATATTCTATAACAAAGGCTTGAATTTTATTTAGGTCCTTACACAAAATATAGAGCAGTGTAAATATTATTTGAAGGTGAATTCTGATTACATATGTATATTACAAGGCCTATGTCAACCACTAAAGTTTCTTAAAGAGAATGATAAGTAAATAGAGGTTATAAAATGGAATTGTAAATATTGCTCAGTTAATTCAAAAGGAAAAAGGAACATATAGAATGAATGGAAAATATCCAGTAGTAGATTTTAATCAACCATATTAGTAATGATATTAAGTGTTAGTAGCCTAAGCATATAAATTATGTTAGATTGGAGTAAAATTATAACAGACCAAACTGCATGATATGTATAAGAAATTATCTTAAAATATGAAGATAAAATAGGATAAAAGTTAAAGTATGGCAAAAGATATGCTAGGCAAGCCTTAACCAAAATAAAACTGGATTTTAGAATAAAGTATATTGTCATGAATAAATATGGTAATTATATAATCATAAAGGCATCAAATTTTTAAGAAGACATAACACTCTTATGCAGTTGGCATGTAACAACAGAGTTTCAAAATATATTCAAAGAAAAGACAGAACTGAAAATAAAGTGCCATTGTAGTCCGAGACTTCAACACTCTACTCTCATTAATTGATAGAATGGGTATATAGAAAACTAGTAAGCACAATAGAGGACTTGAACAACACCATCAACCCACTGACCTAATTGACATTTACAGAAAGGTGTACACCCAAGGAAACAGAATACATATAATTTTCAAATGCACATAGAACTTTCACCAAGATAAGTCACATTCTGGGCCATAAAATGTATCTTAAATTTAAAAGAACAAAAAGGACACAGAGTATTTTCATAGCTGATACCTGAATTTTATTAGAAACCAGTAACAGAAATATACCTGAAAAATACCTGGATAGTTGAAGATTAGAAAGACACATGGATCAAAGTGGAAGCCCCAGTGAAATTAAAAGAAAAAATATATATTAACTGAATGAAAATGAAAGTTCAACATATCAAACATGTTGGGCTGCAGTTAAAGTAGAGCAAGACTTCAGATTAGTAATCTAGGCTTCCACTCTAAGAACTGCCTTCACTTACTTTCTAAGTGTATGGGGGTTTTCTGATTTTCTAATTTTCTAGTTGAATTCCATGGTGGTTTGAGCATATTCTGTGTTATTTAAGTATAATGATTTTTTTGAGATTAGAATTATGAATTAGTGTATATTCAATTTTATTATTATCTATATGCATTTGAAATGAACATATACTTTTTATTCATTAGGTTGTCTGTCAATTAGGTAAAGTGTATTGATCACACTATTTATTCTATATATAGGGCATCCCAAAAATGTATACATACATTTTGAATAATTATAAAGGCAGTGTTTATTAAAATACATTTCATTTTCAAAATTGAACTATCAGCTGTTAAAGTGTGTATACATTTCTAAGGGACACCCTGTACTTACTGCTCTATTACCCACTTATTCAACTGTTTAATGAGTGGTGTGTTAAATGTCTATGATTTTATTTTTATTTATTCTCCACCCACCCCTGCCAACCCCACTTCTAGCCATCACTGCACTGTTGTGTGTGTACATGGGCTATGCATATGTGTTCTTCGGCTAATCTCTTCACCTTATTTTATTCAGTCCCCTCCCTCTGAGATCTGCCAGTCTGCATTTTTCCCTCTCAAGTGCTAAGTTAGACTTGTTTTCAAGTGGATTCTTACAGTTTCTAAAATTAGTTCCTTAGATGTATGCTGCCTTCATGATTGTTCAATATTGATATCTCTCTCTGATTAATTTTTGAGGGATGCAGCAACTCAAGCTAGTTCTTTGTCAAAAACTAGAAGCCACATCCATATATTTATTTTTATACATTCCCAACAAATCTATTAGATATAGTTACCTATTTATATGTATGTATAAACACATATACTAGAAGTATTGACATTGAGTTTTATGTTCATAGCTGTTCTGACTTACATTTTTTTGCATACAACACTGTGACTTTTTAACCCACATATAGTGTCCTGCTGGATGTTTTTATAGGAAAACTAATAAAATATAGGACTGAATTTTCAAAGGCTATTTCTTGGACTCGTGATTGGCCCAATGCCTTTCCATAAGTAGATGTTTCCTTGAATTGTGAAGCAATAATTAGACACTGGGGAGCTATCATTTGTGGGGCCTCTGAGTAAATTTTGTTTTAATGCAAAGCCAAAGTGGTGTGCTGGTAAAGGGTATCTGGAAATATGGCTTGGTGTATCTGAATGCTGTTGTTTAGTATGGAAAACACATTTCCTTTGCATTAGGACATAGCATCTAAAAATTTGGCCATCTGTATAATACTCAATACTTCTGGATTATGTCATAATCAGAGATAAAGGCACATAAATGTATTAACATCTCCAAAGTAGTGCACTGTTTCTTGCCCTTTTTAGTTTATTTTCCTGAATTTTTATTGTATAGGACTAGAGGCCTGGTGCACAAAAATTTTTGCACTCAGGGGGGTGGGGGGTTCCCTCAGCCTGGCCTGCTCCCATTCACAGTCCAGGACCCCTTGGGGGATGTCTACCTGTCGACTTAGGCCCACTCCCTGGGGGATCAGGCCTAAGCTTGCAGTCAGACATCCTTCTGGCAGCCAGGGAGCCCTCGGGGGATGTCCGACTAAAGGCTTAGGCCCCCAAGGGATTGGGTCTAAACCATTAGTTGGACATTCTTAGTGCTGCCACGGAGGTGGGAGAGGCTCCTGCCACCACCACTGTGCTGGCCAGCCATGAGCCAGCTTCTGGCTGAGTGGCACTCCCCATATGTAAGTGCACTGACCACCAGGGGGCAGCTCCTGCATTGAGTGTCTGCCCCCTGTTTGCCAGTGCACATCATAGCAACCGGTCATTCTGCCGTTCAGTCAATTTGCATATTAGCCTTTTATTATTATTATATAGGATGTCCCTATTTCCCCCCTTTTGCCCCCTCTACCCAGCTCTTGCCCCCCACTTCTCTCTGGCCATCACCATACTGTTGTCTGTGTCCATGGGTTGTGCATATAATTTCTTTGGCTAATCCCGTCTTTAAATTCACTTCTTCAAATTTTTATTTTCAGATAAGTGCTTATAACTGCACTATTATATATTTTCTATTATATCATTTAGAATTAAGATACTTTTTAATTGAACCCTTGTAAATTTTAGCACAATTTAATAAATTATGCTAGAAGCAATTAGGAGATTTTTCATGTAATGCAGATACATTTCAATTAATATTTTATTAATTTTTAATTTTTTAATTTGAAATAATACATGTAAAAAAAACCTATAAAATACTACAGCATATTATATGTACCCTTCACCCAATTTCTTAGGTGTTAATAATTTAAACATAACCACTAACAACTAACAAAATTTGGAATATATTTTCTTATAATCTCTTTAATGTTTCTTAATCCATTTACTTTGTTTTTGTTAATCTTCACCCAAGGATAGTTTTCCATTGAATTTTAGAGAGAGTGAAGGGAAAGGGAGAGACACATTGATTGGTTGCCTCCTGCACATGTCTTGATAGGGACTGGGGATCAAGCCAGCAACTGAGGTACATGCCCTTGACTGGAATCGAACCTGGGACCCTTCCGTCCATGGGCTAATGCTCTATCCACTGAGCAAAATAGGCTGCAGCTTAATTCATTTACTTTTAATCTATGTGTCTTTATATTTAAAGTGGGTTTTGTTTTTGATTCACCCTCATAATCTGTCCTTTAATTGGTGCATTTATGCCACTGACTTTCAGAGTGCTTACTGATAGAGTTACTACCATATCAGGCGGCTGCTGGGGCTTCTGGGGCGGCCTGCCTTGCTGCCCGGGACCCACCGTGGGGTCCCGGGCGGCCGGCCTGCCCTGAATGGCAGCACGCTGGCGGTGTGCCCTTGTCCCGCCCCCCTGCAGTATGCAGATTAGCCACCATCATTGTTGGCAGTTAATTTTCATATCGCACTGATTATCCAATGGGAGGTGTAGCGAAGGTACTGTCAATTACCATGTTTGTCTATTATTAGATAGGATTGTATTACGATTTAAAACATAATTAGGAAGGGTCATCTAGGGAATATATTATCAGTTGTGGACTTTCTGAGAAGCATTTTTAAACAATTTAAGTTGCTAACTAACTAGTTTAGCTTCTGTCCCCCAGTTGTCAGTGCACATCATAGTGACCAGTCGTTCAGTTGTTCAGTCAATTTACATATTAGCCTTTTATTATATAGGATATCGCATATATTTATATATACCTCTATACACACACACATATATATAGTGCATATATATACTTGAATAATTCTTAAAAGTATATATCCTTGAAATATATGTATACATGTAATTTTCTGAAAGTAGATTATTAAAAATTCCTTAAAAATAATTGATACCTTTTAATATGCTTTGTATGTTTTATTTGAAAAATGTTACCCCATTGTATTTTGGGCTGATAGGGATTAAAGTCCTGGTCTTGTATGCCTTAAAACCTATCTATTTTTGGAAAGAGACATCTTGACAGCAATAATCTTTTATTCTTTTATCTTCTCTCCTCCTCCTTGTCCTTCCTCCAGGATGTTCAGGTTAAATGCATGCTCATGAGCTTTCTTTTATGCTAAATTTTCACAAAACATTACTTTGTCTTCTTTATTTGTGCATCACTAGGAAAAGACAACTTTGTGAAATTAGTGAAAATTCTTTTATTCATTGACATTGACCAGTGCGTTATGTTTTTCATTGTTTATGTGGAGCCTTTTAGTTTAAATCTAGACTTTCTCAAAAAAGGACTAGGGTTTATAAACTTAGTAAATGTGCCAAATATGCTTATTACAGATCATAAAACAAAATATTTTTGTATATAAATTTACTCACTAAAGATATCTGATAGAAATCTCTGCAATTTTTGTTGGGCTAGAAAAAACCCCCAAAAAACGGGGCCCAATTAAGTCATGATCAACTGTTTAGGAAGCTGGGCCATATGACGTGTAGTGCAGTTCTCTAGAGATTAGTGCAGATGCCCCTCCCTTTCATTCATGTTGGGGGTAAGAGAAAAAAATAGTACTTTTTCCTTTGTTACTTTTTAAAATATAGTATTAATCAGAAGGTTTGGAGCAGAAGGGAGGAGACATTTTACTATATTATTCTTTGATTATAAAAATGGTTTTCCTTATGTCTAGGCCATGTACCTTATGTCTAGACCAGCTGACACAATCATTCCAATTCAGCAATGTGTGTGTGTGTGTGTGTGTGTGTGTGTGTGTGTGTGTGTGATTGAAAGGATATATATCAAAATATGTATAGCAGTTATTTCTAGGGACTTAATATATGAATGATAGCTACTTTCATTTTTATATGCTTTTATTTTTCATTGTATTTATAGTGTGCATATATTATTTTATAATCAGAAAAACAATATCTTAAAATTAGAAAGAAAAATTCATAAGAAACAAGAGTAATTAAAATTGGTGCCTTCTTTGTTGTTGCTACTTTTTATATACATACAGTACAGACCTGGTCTGAGAGAGTACAGCAGCTTACCATAAACTTTATTTGGAATTTGGATTAAAAAAATTAAAGAAGCTAAAAGTGTCATTAAAATAAGGATGTTAGAATATGTTAGATTTGGAAAAGACTTTGTAGTTCCAAGCTTTCGCTAAATGATCCCTCCCATATAAATGCCTTTTCTGGCTCCCTACCTTTTTTGCATGACCTGCTAGGTTCCCTGTGAGACTGCATGTTCTTGAGGGAAGGGGCATGCCTTTCTCATTCTTATTTTCCAAGCATCTGGTATATGAAAGATTCTCAAGAAACATTTGCTGAAAAAATAAGTCAGTGAATGAATGTGTGGAAGGCTACCTTCATATAGGTTTTTATATTAAAAATATTATAAATTCCTCAAGTGAATGATAGTAGATCTTGTGCAAAGTTCAGTCTTCAGGTCAGTGTTCTGTTTATATTAAATGCCCAATAAATGTCTGTTAACTGCACTTCCCCAAGAGTTAAACAGAATAGTCTATGGCGTGAGTCAAGGCCACCCAGAACACTTGAATCACAATCACATTGCCTCCCAAGTAGCAGAACACTGAACTCCACATACTGCACCCAACTCCAACTGTATTCTCATATGTAATTCATAGGCTGAGACATTTTTTATGACTAACAGAGCATGAGCTTTTGGTGAATTTCTGGCTTTTAGTGATTCACAAAAAATTTTTAAGATGAGATAGCTGCTGCCTCTGAAATTATTGTCTCCGAAAATAGTATCAAGCCTTAGTAATCAAAACAATAAAACATGTGACTAGGAGGCTCTGTTTCCAATATACTTTTTCACAAAGGCTTTATTTCTTACAATAGTAAATTAAGATCAAGGAGGCTAAATGATTTCTTAGGGTTACACAGTTTGTCGGTGGTAGAGCAGTACTGCCATGTGGGTCTATTGGCTATAAACCAGACCTTCACTCATTACAGGATGAACCTTGCTATTGTAGTAATTCTGAGATCACAGGCAAGGCATCAGCCTCTCTCTTCACAGCCCTTTCCCATTTCTGTCCCCAAGGAGACTGCATTGAATATTATCAACTTGAAGTGGTAGGAGGTAAATGAACTTTGTAAAACAACAGAGTCTCAGAAAACAATCTAAAGGATGTACAAGTATTACATATCTCTGTGTGATATCTATACATAGTGGCTCTCATATATATATATGAATATGGTATATATGTCTGTCTGTGTATATACGCATAAATATATGAACACTGTATTAGGAATAGAGAGCTTATTGCTGTTGAGTTCTCACTTTATCTCTGGGAGTACAACAATGATTAAATCATGATAGTATGATAATTATCAAAACCGAATAATTGTTTTACTACATGAATGTTTCTCAGAAAGATTGCCCCAACTTATCTTCACAGGAACCAAAAAGGAATAGGGATCTGAGAAACAACGAAAGAGTTGCACATTTTGCAAGGGTGGCTTATAGTATTTTATATTTTAAAGTATCTCATGAGTCATTAATCCTGGCAAATGACTTAATGCAAGAGTAAAAAACCTTTGAGTTTTACTTGCTTCGAATTTTTCCATTTCTCTTTAAAATAGTCAATGTAATATTTTTGTTAATTCAAAGTAAGCAAAACCCAATTATGTAATTTCAGCCTATATTTGTAAAGAATTATCACAATCTTTGAGTTTCATGATGTTTGGAAGAACAGATACACGTATGAAACAAAATCTGTGTGCCAGTATCAATAATCACATGTTATAACAAGAATGTTTTATAAGGTCTTTCATTAAAAAGCTGTCATTTTTGCCATTTTATTAAAATCAGCACACATATGGACGTTTGATCTATTGACATATTGAAAAAGATTTTGAGGCCAAAGACCTAGGCCCTGTGCCATTGAGCTGAGAGATATCGTCACTTAAGGAGTTGTGACTAGCTCCGTATTCTTGTTAAAATCATGCCAGGTTCATACAGTTGCTTCTGTGTTTCTCAGAATTCAGTCTCCCTACCCAGACTTAAAGGATAAAAAATATAAAGCTGTGAAAGAGTAATGCAGTACATGTAAAGACATTTACAAGATTCGAACCATATCTAGTCCCCAAAGATTTGGTAAAATTTAGAGTAGAAGGGAGGAATCGATTAGGGATCTGGCAATGTTAAAATATAAAAATCCAAGACTCTATGTTATTGCAGCTAAGTGAGAAAATTTCAGGAGGAATTAACGACATTTGTAGCTTTTCCAAGATCTTTAAATAATATTGATAAAATACTATAGGCTAACTTTTCCATTTCCAAAACTCAGTAATTGACTTTTAAAATCTAAATGCAATAGCTTTAGAACATTTTACTTCTCTAGAAAGAAGGTATTGTCTGTTTTCCCCCTATATATTATTAAATATTAATATTGAAGTATTAAACTTCAATGAATGACAATTGTTATGTTTCTTTAAAAAAATAGTTCTGTTTTTCTAATGTTTGGGGAAGGCAAAAATTCCATGCACTATTTAGAGTGATATTAAAACATGTCTGATGAAAAACAAAGAAAGGTTGTGGCACCTATCCAACCTCATGTACAATGAATTTTGGATAGTGCCAACATTTATTAAGATTGTTTTCCTCATCTTTCTACTGCTTTGAACGTAGAAGACTTGAGATACTTTCAATTTAATACATACAGTTGATCTGGAAATATACATAGTATGTTTGAAATTTTAACTCTTTATAATAATCTCTTTATAATTTCACAGAATTTAGCATTGTTACATAAAATGGTAAAATTGACTCATTAAGAAATTATTTTACTAGGATCTGAATCTATACAGCTAGTTAAGATCTAAATCAAATCCATGCCTGCAATTCTCCTTGAAGTGTAATTAAGTTGTCATGTGTCACTTCAAATATTATTGAGTTCCTTAATAATAAAATGATAATCAAATGAAATTCAATAAATGCACACTTTCACTTCTTTCATCTAATCTTTATTCTGACTATTTAAGTTGAGATGTTTTATTTTCATTGCATACGGGTTAAGAATTCAACCTATCAGACATTTGACTAGCTCTAATTGACAATTATTTTCATGTCTTATAGGATTTAGAGAAAAGTTAGAAACTTGAGAAATATTCTTTATAAAATTAATCTTTCCTAGATTTGACATCATCCCAGGTGTATTACACTTTTATTCAATAACATTGGCCATGTACTCTCTCAATCACAGTTTCCACAGCACAGTTTTATGTTTAATGATGAAGAAAAGAAGAACATTCTGTGGTAAAAATAAGTTTGAGGAAACAGTTAAAAAAGAATTAAACAGAATTTTTACTCATCATTATTAATAATGCAAGATTTCTCAGATATTCTAACCCACTGTAATGATTTCCAAAAAAGTTGATATAATGTGAAGCATATTTGCTCATATAATTTTTTTAAGAAACATCTTAAGTAATTGATATTAAATAATTTATATTATAAGCAGATCATACTTCTCTCAATCTGTTTTGGGAAAGTTAATAAAAAAACAAACAGTCCTACTCTAGGGTTACTTTTCAGCCATCTTCTCCCTCTCCATTATTATCATCATTATTATTCAAGGAGATTAATATATTCCTCATATTAGAATAAAATCAAATTCCATTCTTGAAATTGCAGTGTATATGTGCATATAATTCATATAATTTCAGGCCCTTAAGTTTTTGAATGTGTGTGTGTCATTATGTGTTTCATGCATTCCAAATATGTCATATATCATTGAACTCTAGAAGTTCTACTAATTGTCAGAAAAATATGAATGTAACAAAACATTCAGAGAAGTCATGGTATAATAAGCCAAAAGGGTCAAACATCTGAAACTATTTAATTTTCTTCAGTTAAAAATTGATTAAGACTTGATTAAATTCCACTTGAATAATTATACTAATTCTCATGTTTTCTCTATGAGAGTGGGGGATGTGCAACGATTATCCCTCCACAGAGGCATAATCTTTGGATTAAGGTCCAAGAGACCTATATTACATGAATACTTTGGAAGAGTAATTTGTCAGGCCCAATTTAGGTAACAAGTGTATGACCATGTGCAAGTCACTTAAGTTTTCATGACCTCAGTTTTTATTTTTTAATACATAAAATGAAGTGACTTAGCTCCAGGGAATCTAACAATTTTTTCCAGTCCCATATTCTCAGTCTGGAATCTAAATTTTGGGATGCTTTTGTGTTACCGAGAGAAACAAAAGTCAGTCATTCTTCAATAATGCTATAGGTAATGCTCTTATATTCATGGATATGAAGCCATCTGAGGATATAAGTATTTCTACAGTGTGCAAAATATTTTACTTTTGGAACTATCTAGGAGGAACAAGTATACTCCTACAAAGTAGGTGATTTTATGTATGAAAAAAAACAGTGCAGACAGCCCAGGGTGTAGATAGTTGTGTGTGTGTGTAAATTTGTATTTTTTTCTGCAGCTATATATACATATATATACATATATATCCTATATAATAAAAGGCTAATATGCAAATTGACTGACTGGCAGAACAACTGGTCGCTATGACGCACAATGACCACCAGGGGGAAGACACTCAATGCAGGAGCTGCCCCCTGGTGGTCAGTACACTCCCACAGGGGGAGCACTGCTCAGCCAGAAGCTGGACTTATGGCTGGTGAGGGCAGCGGCAGTGGCAGGAGCCTCTCCTGCCTCTGCGACAGTGCTAAGGATGTCTGCCAGTTTAGGCCTGCTTCCCGGAGTCAGACTTCCCACGAGGGCTCACGGACTGTGAGAGGGCACAGGCCAGGCTGAGAGAAGCCCCCCACCCCACGAGTGCACAAATTTTGTGCACCGGGCCCCTCTAGTGTATGTATGTGTGTGTGTGCATACACACACAAACACACACACACACACACACACACACACACACACACACACACTGAGTGGCCAGATTGTTATGACCACCTGATGTTTGTAGGCAAATTAGCTATAATTTCGTGCTGAAGTTGCTACAGGGCTATACCATTATAAATAGGGAAACAGGTTGTTTACCATGACAGTAGAAGTGATTTTTTTTCTGAAGATATGGGTAAGCAACGCGATTTAACAGCCTTTGAATGTGGGATATATTTGAATGTGAGTGGCCAGATTATTATGACCACCTGATGTTTGTAGGCAAATTAGCCATACACTGCATCGTACAGTATATGGAAGCTGAAGGCCTGTTTGAACACCTGTGCTGTCTGCAGTTACCAAGATAAAATGTCTCCAATTCGCACAGGAACACAAGGATTGGACATTCGAGCATTGGAAAAAAGTCATGTGGTCTGATGAATCATGTTTCCAGTTGCATCATGCAGATGGCAGAGTAAGAATTTGGCAGAAACAACATGAAAGCATGCACCCCACATGCATGAGTAAAACCCTTCAAGCTGGTGGGGGCAGTGTTATGGTTTGGGGCATGTTTTCCTGGCATGATTTGGGCCCTTTAATTCGTGTGGAACAACGTCTGAATAGCCCAACATACCTAAGTATCGTTGCTGATCAAGTTCATCCTATCATGTTGATGGCGTATCCCAACAAGACAATGCACCATGCCATGTTGCTCGTATTGTGCAGGAGTGGTTTCAAGAACATGAGGGAGACTTTACCTTGCTTAGGTGGCCCCCACAATCACCAGATCTCAATTCAATTGAGCATTTGTGGGACGAAGTTAAAAGAGCCATTAGGCAGCTGGTTCCACAACCATCAAATTTCACAGAACTGGACAGTGCTATTCATCAGGCATGGTGTCAGATTCCTCACATCACCTTTCAACATCTCATGGAGTCAATGCCAAGAAGAATCGCTGCAGTATTGAAGGCAAAAGGTGGCCTAACGAAGTACTGATGGGCTGGTCATAATAATCTGGCCACTCACGTTCAAATATATCCCACGTTCAAAGGCTGTTAAATTGCGTTGTTTACCCATATCTTCAGAAAAAAATCACTTCTACTGTCATGGCAAACTACCTGCTTCCCTGTTTATAATGATCTGGCCCTCTAGCAACTTCAGTGCGAAATTATAGTTAATTTGCCTACAAACGTCAGGTGGTCATAATAATCTGGCCACTCAGTGTGTGTGTGTGTGTGTGTGTGTGTGTGTGTGTGTATGTGTGTTGATTTCAGAGAAGAAGGGAGAGGGGGAGAGAGAGAGAGAAACATCAATGATGAGAATCACTGATGGGCTTCCTCCTACACACTCCCTACTGGGGATGGAGCCCGCAACCTGGGCACGTGCCCTGACTGGGAATTGAACCATGACCTCCAGGTTTATAAGTCAACGCTCAACCATTGAGCCACGTCAGCCAGGCTGTATTTCTTTGTGGCCAACATAGTGCCCCCAAATGGGAAACATTCATGCTCAATAAGAAGGAAAATAAATGAATGGTATTTGTAGCTTTATACAGTGCACAAGGTGAACATTTGATAAAAAGATAAAGGAAATTCAGTTCTGGTCCTGAGGTTGGTTGGTTGGTTGGTTTTTTAATTTTTTATATATTTTTTGTTAAGATTTGCCCTAGAATTGGAAAACAAAAACAAAGTGAGGTAATGGGATGTCATTAAAAATTGCTTAACTTGGAGATTTTGAAGTAGAATTACCCAGGATCATTTCCCCTTGTGCTTGAATACATCCAACATGTTCAGCTGGGAGCAAAAGACCTAGACTGCAGTGGAAATACTTACAATACTAGGAGGGATGCCTTTCAGTGAGGAAGTTGGTGATTACCTGAACATCACTATATGATTATGTTACTGGTTTGGATGCTCCCATGCAAAAGAATAAAAACACATGAAGGCTAGAAGCGTTTCATGCACCCCTGCTTTGGGAAAGGATAGGGAAGCATGGATATCTGAGTATCAAGGTCATGGACAGCTGGGGGCAATTTTCTTTCCGGCTTCTGTGTGTCTGTGTTAACACACACAATGTACTTAGTGAGCGATTAAGAGAGGTCCACTGTTATTGGCTCTGGTTAAAAAATGCCTGTAACAGGGTCCAGTGAATGTGCTAAATCTATGCAGCTTCTGTAGAAAAAAAATCCAGGTTTGGTTTTCTAATGGAAATAAAAATTTCAATGCAGTCTGCTTCACATAACCCTCTGCAATGAACAGTAAAATGGCTGTAAGGCAGATAATTTCTTTCCATATGGAAAAAATATGAGTATCTGTATAGCTCTGTTCTAGCTGAAAGTTTCTGCTCAGGCTGTTTATTTAAAATTTATATAGTGCTGTCCTGGCCAGTAGCTCACTTGGTTAGAGCATTGTCCCCATACGCCAAGGTTGCTGGTTCAATCCTCGGTCAAGACACATACAAGAATCAACCAATGAATGCATAAATAAGTTGCACAATCAATGTTTCTATATTTCTTTCTCTCTCCTACCCTCTCTCAAAACTTACATATCACTTTGGAAGACGTTAGATGATACCAAATGGAATAAACATTTTAGATAGCTAGTGCTCTACCATAATATGTATTGTATAAATACAGGGTGTCCCAAAAATGTATACACACTCTTTAATTATACAGGCGATGTTTATTAAAATGCATTTCATTTTCAAAATTGAGCCATCGGCTGTTAAAGTGTGTATACATTTTTTGGAACACCGTGTATGATACAAATAAGCAAAGTTTTCAATGTTTGGTATATTGTCTTATATAGCTAACCTATATGCATGCAATAATACCATTTTCATTGATTATATAAAATATATGAAAACCATATTCCTTCTACCTGAAGAAAGAAAAAAAATTAGTGAGTGAATTGGTAATAATGCTGAGAAGAAAGGTGGCACCTGGAATGTTTCTGAATTGAGGATAATCCTCATTACAGGTGAAGTGGCACAGAGCATGGGTCAAATAGCTAGAGGCAATCAAATGATTTATCTAGCAATACTAGCTTGTCAGCTTACCTTTCTAAATATGGTTCAAACCTTGTCACAATAAACGTACTCTGCTACTAAGATGATAGGTTAACATAGAACATGTTCTCCATGCTTGGCTTTAAGGTGAAATTTGTTTTCAGAATTAAGGAATCTTATTTTAGATATTTGGAGCATCATTTCCATAGTCAATATATTTTCTGGCATTTGGATCCCTGGAGGCCCAACAGTATTTTCAATGCTAGCAATTGTTGAACTCTCACAATGTCCTAGCTAGCTAGATGCTGCTCTAAGTGCTGTGGCATTGCGTAGGGAAATCATTGCTAGTGCTGAAAAAACTCCTTCAGATCTCAGTGGCTTAAATATAGGTGTATTTCTCATTCATGTGGAAGTTTAATTGGATTTTTAGGAGACAGCCTTTTACCTGGTGATCAAAGATATTGTCTCTTTCCAACTTTGTTTAAAATGGTCAGCAAGCAAACTGAGAGAACAGACGATGCCAAATGTTTTATGCCAAGACCTGCAAGGTCTTCGAATCACACGCCTCTGGCAGGAACACAGTGGTGTCATCCCAACCTAAATGAAGGGAAGCTAGGTGATGTCATCTCGAGAATCTAGGGAGAAAGAATAGGGTTGGCCATCATCTAGCTAGTCTTTGCCATGTTAGTGTGTGTTTGTTTAATTCTCTCAACCTAGATACCATTGCTATCCCCAGTTCACAGATGAGATAACTGAGGCACAAGAAGTCTCATACATATACCAAGTTTTACAAGGAGTGAATGGCAGGGCTGAGAATTAAAGCCAGGAAAAATGGTCTCCAGAGCTCAAACTTCTAATTTTTATAAACATGAAGTTAAAATTAGGTGTCATTAAAATCATAAAAATGCTTTTATTTACTAGACATTATTACATATTCTTTTCAAACCTAAGAGGGAAATGATTGCTTCTTTAACAGATTACTTCAGTGCTACTTATTATTTTATTCTCCTCCGAATCTTTTATGTGAATATATGTGTGTACAAGTGTGTGTATGTGTGTATCTTGAGTATTCAGGTCAGAAACCGTAATGTAAGTTTTTACATTCTACTCTACCTTACTAACTCCCACCCCTCCAATTACAGCTGGAAAATATAGAGAGAGATTTGGGGATGTCTTTATCCACTTTTAACTCCAGCAATGCTTTTTCAAATTGTACCCAGAATGACTATTTTAAACAGAATCTGAGCTTAAAACCCTTGAAGCTCTGGCCACTGTGGCTCCCATGCACTGAAAGGTTTCTGGGTCCATCCCCAGTACGAGGCAAGCGGGAGGCAGCCAATTGATATTTCAGTCTCACATCAATATTTCTCTCTCTCCCTCTCTCTTCCCCTCTGTCTAAAAATCAATTAAAAATCTTTAAAAATGCCTTTGAAGGCTTTGGAAGTACTTGGAATAAAGTAAGAATAACATGACAAATAAGACCCCACATTGTTTGCCCCATGTACCTCATCACACGTGCCTCTCTCCCTACCTCTCTCAGTGTGCATCAGCCATGTTGGTATTTGTTGTGTCACAAAACATGCCAGGCTTTCGCAGTCTTGAACATTCACATGTGCTTTTCTTCTCTCTGAAAGAAATATTATTTACTCTCCTCCCAACTCCTACATATCCCTTGGGTATCAACATAAATGCTGCTTTTTAAGAGATATTTTTATAGTGAATATAAATCCCAGACCAAAATAGCACTGAATTTTTGTTTAAGCAGACAAGCAGTTAACCTGGCTGAACTTCAATTCCACCTTCTGCTCTTGTGCAGCAGGCAGCAGTGGAAATAGGCACTCCGTTCTCCCACCTTAGCTGCGCGGGGTCCAGGCTGCCAGTGTGTGCTCGGTTCACCGACCAGCACAACATGTGGGCTCAGCCTCTGCTGCTCTCTCCTGGGACTTCCCCGGCACTTGGCTGCTGCTGTAGGAGCCCTGACGTCTTTCCTCTGGTTCCTCAAGGTCAGACTTCTCTCAAAGATACGGCCTTTACAGTGGGGACTGAAATTTCCCTCAGGAGAAAAGTTGTAAACAGGAGAATCTTGTTTGCCTCCATGTGTGTGTGTGTAAATATATATTTTGTTCAGTGTTCATATCATATTTTTATGGGAGGGTTTGTTTGATATGAGCCAATTCACCATTAACAGAAACACAACTGTAGTTAAACCAAAAAAATAATAGTTGAGTACTAACTGAGTAATAATTGTATGTCAGACACTCTAAGTGGTAGCAGGCGATAATGTCTCTGATCTAATTGGGTATATGTTCTACTATGGGAGGGAAGCATTAAATACTTAACCAAATAATTAATTGAAATTGTCAAAGGGGGCCTGAAAGTGACTTTCAAGGGGACGTGAGACTATACCTGGGGAATGTTGTCTCCCAAGTTGATTTAGAAAAGGCTTCCACAGGAATGAAGTTAACTGGTATTTGAGAGTTCTTAGAAGTTAACTGCTCAGGAAGATCAGGGTCAGCTGGACTGGAGTAGGCATTCCATATGCAGAAAGGACATTGAAATGGAATATTTGAAGCAAGGAGGGAACCTTGACGGAATGTCAATGTGATCAGAGTTTAGAGAATGAGGGAAGAATAGTGATAGTTTGTTTTAGGACAAATGGAATGACATGGAAACATTTTAAGTAGGGGAATTAGATGGTCAGGCTTATAGTTCTACCACAGGACTAGTATTTGAATGAAGTACTTTAAATTTTAAAGGCAAATATTTATCATAATATAGTGTAAAACTTGTAAATTGTGTTTCAATTGTCCTTGTAGGATAAGTATTTTTGTTGTCTATTTTGTACAAACTTTTTATCAAGTACATAGTTTTCCAATGAATGTATGCACTATATTTTTTTCAACTCTTTCTATAGTTTCATTTGATTCTTTCCAAATTAGCCACTTCACATAATGCTACTATGAATATATTTGTATGAATGCTGTTCTTATATTTAGAAAGCTAAGTTATTAAAGGTATGTTATCACATAGACCTTAAGAACCTGAAGATAAAATTACTTGCAAAATAACATCAATGAGCCCTAGCCGGCTTGGCCCAGTGGATAGGGCATCAGCCTGCAGACTGAAGGGTCCCAGGTTCGGTTTCTGCCAAGGGCACATGCCTGGGTTGCGGGCTCGATCCCCAGTGTGGGGTGTGCAGGAGGCAGCCAATCAATGATTCTCATCATTGATGTTGCTATCTCTCTCTCTCCTTCTCCCTTCCTCTCTGAAATCAATAAAGAAATAATAAAAAAATAACATCAATGAAGAATACATTTAATATTAAGTTATTGAATTAAATTTTTAAATGAGGTGCTTTAAATAAAGCATCATTCATATAGACTTATGCCAGATATCTCTGTGTGTTTTTTTAAGGAGGGATCTTTCAGGATGCTACAGGCTGCTTTTAAGTATTAAGTATGACACTTGTGATTATTTTCATGCAAATTGCTTGAAAAACTTCAAATACCTTAATTACTTCACAGCTGCAATATTTTCAAACCAGTTTGAAGATTTTCCAGGAAAAGTGCACTTTATGTCTGATTAAGAGAACTCTCCCAAGTGAAAACCATGGTTTGGCTTTCTTTCTTTCTATTAAATCTGTTCATGAATGAAAACTACAGCTGAGGGTGATTATAAAGAGAATATTAGAAACTTAAAGAGACAGTAAGTGTTCAAGTGATCAAGCAATTCTTGAAAGCACCGACATCACTAGTCCTTTATCTTCTGTTGTGTTCAATAAATTAAGATTTTTTTTCCATTCTGTAGCTCAGTATACTGCTGTCTGCTTTCCCACAGACTGTCACCTTCAGCTATATAAGCATAAAACTGGTTTAACAGAGCTTCTGGGCAAATATATGATGAATCCAATTCTCAGAGCTTCCTGTGTGTAGGTCTGTAGGCATCGCTGCAGTCATTTTGGATTAGTGATAAACGGTCATGAAATTGGAAACAGGTTCCTCCAGCTTTTCACAAGAATCTGAAAAAACACACAAATACGTGTACCCAGAAAGTGCGAGTCCAACTCAAACATCATAAAATAATACACAGTGCATGCTTAACGGCATGCAGGGATGTCTGAACATATTAAATGACATTGCCTGATGCCAAAGTCAAGTATGGTTTCAACATTCAAAGGTGGAGAAATCTGGAGCAGGCTTAGCTTCAACTTGAACTAATGACACAGCTTTGTGTTTACCCTTGTGAACACAGAAATAAATGTTTTACTCTCTCTTCATCTCTCTCCTTCAAAACAGTTGATGGGTGGCATTTTGACATTATTTTGCCTTTGGAGATAAGGACTATAAGATAACACCACCAACAAGAATAGTGTTGAACATTTAAAATTTGATAGGAAGTTTTCAAATAGCACCTCATTTAATTATCACCACCACCCTATAAGGTAGGTAAATTCATTATTATCACCATTTTGTGATGCAGAAAGCTGTATCAATAGGCTGTCACATGGCTAACCCCTGGTCACAGAGCCAGTAGCTGGTGATGACTGATTTTGACATAGGTTATATGGGCATGAGGTGCTGTTGATTCAAAAGTCCCTGCACTGGACATCATCCCTGTACTGACATTACTGGGATTTTCTTAATTAGACAACTCAGTTTCCTTCTGTAAAAATTAGATTCCCAGTTCTGCCTGTGGAGTGGAGGCATTCAGATAAGATTGCCTTGTATCAGATCTACAAGGGCTCTTCCATGTCCTGTTTCATTGCTTTTTGCCACAGACAACGCTGTTGCTTTTTATAACTCCAGGGTGTCCGACCCATAGGAGCCCCTCTGTCTCTGAAGACTTACAGACAGAGTGAGGGCAGTGTTCCATGTGTGGTGAAGCCCTTGTGATTCCTTTATTCAGCTATTTCAGAGACAGACACATTGAAAGAGCAACAAATTAATACCTGGAATTTGTAACTCTCTACAACATCCAATTTAAATGATCCCCTTCTGTGCTATTCTAGTTGGTCATTCAAGCAGAAAAGAGACCCAGCAGGGGGCCTCCCTGGGAATGGATATTCACCTAAAGTTTTATGTCTCTCTATTTCTTATTAATGGGGGAAATTGGAGACTAAGGAGCATGAAAACATCTAGAATTTTTTTTTTCTTTTTAGGTGAAGCATGGGAATTTTAAAACTCCAAGGCATTAGGCCCAGATTCAAATTTGGGATCCAGCCCTTCTGCTTCCTCTGACTTGACTGTTATATAAAACTCTTTAATCCCCATCATCACCTCTTTTGAGATCCTAGGCAAAAATTTCTATATGTCCATAACAGAGATAGAAAAAAAGGTGTGAATGATTTGATGCCTAAATAGTCATTATCGCTGAGTTGGAGTAAGCATCTATTAATATGTGGTCTCAGGGGTTAAAGAGAAACCCACTTCCTAACTTCTTAAATTCATCTCTCACCTGCTCACAGAGACCATAAATTATTAAAGTTAATTATAAGAGTCATCCCTTTGATTTAAGACTCCATGTATGGGGTTAAAATTCACATGCACCTGGGAATGACAACACACCATGCTGTATAAATCACAATTTAATGAGTAAACCAGATCTTTTCATGAAAATGTGTTTTGATAGGGCCGAGCACTAAACAGTGAAAGAGGAGGGGTAAACTCAAGGCTTGGAAAAGGCTTCACAAATTCATGAGGACCTCATCTTCCTGAGCTCACTCCGAGTGATAAGGTCACTGTTCACAGTGTCAGGGACACCAAGGTGAGGCTAACCAGAACACCAGCCCTTCACAGCTGCCCATCTGGAAAATATGACTCACTGCAGGTCAAGTTAGCACCATGTGCACCAAGCAGCATCCAAAATAGGAAGTATTGAAATAGACTCTTATACAGGATGCAAACCTGCAAAATAGTCAACTGAGCTGAGGAGGAAGGAAGGAACCTGAGAAATCATTTATTCTGTGTATCTCATCAAAAACGGTGAGAGGGCAGACACTTTGTGAGGCTTTACATCCATGACCGGAACACAAGTGAGTAATGGTTCTTCGTAGGCAAGGCCCTCGTGTTGGCTCTCTGTTTTTGAGATTTGTTCAGGCAATGACAGATCCGGGTTAGCACACTAATCACCACCCCAGATGAAATGACCTAATACCAATAAGTAGCTCCTTTCATCATAATAGTCCTCAACCTTGACCTTCGTTCTGAAATGGATCGCATTCCAACTGTTTCAGAGAGTGCACAAATATTTTGTTGATGATGATGATTAAAACAAAAAAAAATGTGGCTGCCATTTTAGCACAAGGGTTTGTTCTGGCATTTTCCAAACCATAAATAAGTGAGTCTCCGAAGCCTCTTTATACAGAAACTGTTCTGGTACAGATGGGTTGTCCGCATACAGCCGGCTTGTGCTTCCTGAAGGAATCATAAATTTGAATTTCCTCACTCATGGCCTCATAAAAGCTCAAAATAATATGTACTCATGTAAAAATCTCAACATTTAATATTTTGTTATGCAATAGAAAAAAAAGTAAAACAAAAAAAGAGACTTGATTGATTGGGCATTTTGCATGGGACTAACTTGAGTCATTAACTTGGGAGAGAAGTTGAGGAAAGGTAAACAAATTAATCAGTGTGTTTCTCATTTTTACCCTCGGGCATGACATAGCAGGGCTTACTGCAAGAGGAAATGGTGAAAACGTGGACTGGCCTGAGGAATTTTGGGGAACAACATAAGGAAGGCTGACTCTTGGCTTACCGCTACCAGTAGCAGAGGAATTTTATTCCTATTCACAGAGCACAACCGAAGTCTAGCTTGATTTTATACCCCAAACTCCTGTGCTGATACATGAATTGTATAAGCAGTTCTACCTTCCAGACTGCCCAGACCTGTCCTCTGCAGTGTGACCTTTGGGGAAATTAAGAGATGACTAGTCAGAGAGTGCATTTACCTGAGAAACACAACCCCTGTTCATTGGGAAAGCCCCTGGGGACCCTGACGCAGCCTCTTCCACAGGATTCAGTCAAAATCATTTCCTTGAGTCCATGCATCCATAGCTCTTTCTGCAAGTTTTCTTTCATCTTCCTTCAAGATCACATACACATACAATTTATTTACTGGCATTAAAACTTGCATTTTGTTACTTTGTATAAAATATGTTTAAGCCAACATTTTGGCTGTAAAACGCACAATCAAGCACTACTTTGCAAATGTTTCAATGCTTCGGAAATGTCTATCATGAAAAAGTGATTCAGGAAATAATGAGAAAAATGGAAGTAAACATAATTTAAAAATTAGATATGAAATGTTTGCTAAATATTATAGGTGACTAATGAAATTACTTAAGGTTGTTTTGAGCATGATAACTTACTGACTTCTTTCCCAACTAGTATCTAATTTGGGGCCTTCAGCAAACATGTAGGGCGGGTACCTTTTTAATATAAAGGAGATAAGAGTGATAACATTTCAAAATATAGCACTAGTAAATGCGGCCAGGAATGCCAAGTGCATGTCAATGAACAGCAGTATAAAGACATGAAACTAGGTCCTTGCAGGGTAGCCCAGGTGGTTAAAGTGTCCTCCCCATATGCCAAGGTTGCAGGTGTAATCTCCTGTCAGGGCACATATAAGAATCAACCAATTAATGCATAAGTAAGTGTAGCAACAAGTCAATGTTTCTCTCTCTTTCTCTCTCTTCCTTTCTCTCTAAAATCAACAAAAAAAGAAAAAGAAACTAAGTCATATAACTTTAAAAATTAAAGACATTTACATTTTCAACTGTCTTCTGTGTGTAGAAATATTATGAAATATGTGTTGTGCTAAAATATTATTTAGTATAAATTCATCTCATGATCTATACCTGTTTATTAAAGTATAAATTAAATTTATAGAAATGTGTGCTTTAATAATACAGATATACTGTCATATGGAGATATATACATCTGTATATCCATATATCAATATATTCTATGTACACATATCTGCCCATATATTTATATATATACAGGATGTGGCAAAAGTAGGCTTACAGTTGTTTGTATGGAAAATAATACAATAATTAATAATATAAGAATAAATACTGTTTCACATACAGCTGTAAATCTACTTTTGCCATACCCTGTATGTAGATATTTATACTCCTCTAAAAAGCTGTTTACCTTACGAAGTAAAGTCTGCACTGTTACAAGTAGCATTCTTCATGGTTTAGAATTGCTAAATACTATTCAGTATAAAATAATTTCTTTGGAAACTTCAAGATGCAATAATTTTGACAATATTTTAAAATAAATCTTGAACTAGCTTTTAGTAAAGAAAACTCCTTTTCTCTAAATAAGAAAATCAATCTCTTTTTGTCAAAGAAAAGAAACGGGTCTAGTTGCACAAAATGCAGGCTAGAGGTCAGACAAACCCAGTTCATGGACTGAAGCACCATAGAGATTCCGATAGAATTAAAAATGGATAGTTAAGAATTCTATAGTCTTCTGTTTTTATAGCAATTATAATTATTTTTGTGTGTGTGTAGAATATGTAGAAAATGAGAGATTGGGAGATTTAGAGCTTCCATTCTTTACATTAGTGTTTTCTAGGGATACAACAAATCGAGGATTATGCTCTCATCAGTTACAGTTTTCTGAGTGCATCTTTAATATTCATTCACCTTGGCACGTGCACAAATATATCTAAAAGGAAAATTGGCTTTTAGAAGTACAGAGTAACTTTTCTCTAAAGCACTTATGACACTGTCTTAGGATTTTGCATGTAAAAGAAATCAAAGGAAGCACATGGGACATACTGCAAGATGCACTAATATTTGCTTAACCTTAAAATTGACTTTGGAAAGAACAACTTCCCAGGGAATATGGAACCCTTGAAATAAGTGAGCCAACATGTTCAGGAAGAAGCTGTGTGACAGGCTTTCCATAGCTTTGACCTTAAAGGTAAACACCAGGCCAAAGAGCCCCCTGGTGTTCCTGGAACCCAAACTTACCCAAGTGAACAAATTGGCTAAATTCAGATTCAGAGAGGGCGGTGGATTATACGTAGAAGCCCCAAAGAGCAAATGAAGGAGAAATGGGACTTGAACTTTGTTACATGAGTATGTTTCTAAGAAAGAATGTTCTTCCCCAATAGTAAAAATTCAATCCATCTGTGGGAATAAGAACCATAAAGGAAAGAGCTTAAACATGAAGGAGCTTCAATTTATATTTCTACTCATCTCCTAGGTCTGCTTGGGATTTTGAGACTTGGCAGAGGTACGGTGTTGTCTTGGTGGGCTAAAATGGAGATTTACACTCCGCATCAGCCAGCTTTCACATTCTATTTGTGCAGACTGGGTTCTTAAGAAGCAAGGCTGCTCCTCAGCCTCGACAGGTCACAGGCTGCAGAGGGCATTCAGTGCAATGGGAAGGGATGGGTTATAATCGTGGGATGGGGTGCTTTCTGGTCAGATGTTGTCCTTTCTGCACACTTTGGCAAAGTGAACATATAGATTGCTTTGAGTGGAGGTATGTAATCCCTCAGGAGGTTAGGCTAAGGGACCTTTAACTCTTTTTACCAAAGCAATCTCTCAGCTGACCTCCGATTTTCCCAAAGGAAAAGAGAGTTCTCTAAGCCTCTTTGGCAAAGGTTAGTTGTGGGTCACTGAACACGGTGCCAGTGAATGACATGTCATGAATGATCATGGATGGAAAAGCTAAAAAAGAAAACTAATTTATGGTTCAATCAGTATGTGTCCAAAAATCATCCTTGCTACATTTATTTTTCTAACTCAAAATTCTGTTTCAATGAGAAAGATAGATATGCATTAAACTGTGTCTGTATTACCATCATTTTTAGGGTCTACTCTGTGAAACCATGTTCATTCATGACAACTATTAGTATTTACATGGCTTGGAAGATTGCATGGATATTTTTACTTCCATATTAGAGACACTGATAAAGCAAGTATTTGTAACATGTTAGTAGTACCACGATATTACAACTAAAATTGCAAATTCCTCAATATAGAAATGATTGTTTAATGCTCCCCAAACCATGTTACTTAAGCTATAAGAGCAGAAACCCCATTTTCTTCTCTTCACTTATTGTTATTCATGATTGAATTACGTGTATATAAGAAGCTCCCCACCTGTAGTTGGTTTAGGAGAGCTATATCAACCAGGTATTATTTACAAAGAATCCAATGGAGTGAAAGATTAAGAACTCGGCAACTCCATAACAGTCTTCACCTTACCAGAGGAACATCACTTAGTTCAGGCGTTGACTAAACCAACAGCCTACCAGTGGTCGGCAAATTGCGGCTCGCGAGCCACATGCGGCTCTTTGGCCCCTTGAGTGTGACTCTTCCACAAAATACCATGTGCAGGCGTGCACGTACAGTGGCATTGAAACTTCGTGGCCCATGCGCAGAAGTCGGTATTTTGTGGAGGAGCCACACTCAAGGGACCAAAGAGCTGCATGTGGCTCGCAAGCCGCAGTTTGCCGACCACTGGTAGACTGTTCATTTGCTGTCTGTATCTCTGTTTGCCTTTCATTTATGCTTCCTTCAATGGAATCCCAGTTGCTTCTTCCTAGTATCCTGACATGTCTTGCAATTAGAAAATGTTAGCCAGCTGTACAGGTGAAAGCTTTTGTGACTTTTGTGCATTCTTTTCTGCATTAACATAAGGTCATTAAACTGTAATTTTTGTGTAGTTTAAGAATATTGTTTATACCATAGTCTACATATTATAGTTACTATAATGTTCCTTATCTGCATAGGTCTCAGTTTAACATCTGTGCCAGAAGCAGTCAAGGCTGTAGATTCTGTGCAAGGTGGGTTCTTGTATCTTTTCCCATCTTGTATCTGTAGCACCTGTCTTAGAGTCTAACATGTGTAGGCATTCAACAAAAATTCTTGAAAGAAGGAATAAAGCAAAATTCACGAGTTTCACAATTTTGTGTCTTACTTCAGTGCTGACCTAATAAATAGCTTGTCAGATATAAATATGAAACATTTCTCTTGCTGTGACTCTTCTGTGTCTTCCCAGTTGAAGACATCATAGGGTCAGCATTCTGTGTTTGAATCATGAACTCAACCAATAAATGATCTCAGACACATTATTTACTCCATCTTAAATTATGATAATAATAAAACATATTAAGGCTATTGTGAGCATTAAATAAATTCATACATGTAAATCATTTAGCACAACACTAAGAAAGTGGTAAATATGAGCTCTTACTAGTGTTACTATTATATTAGTATCAGGATTAATGTTTTGGTTAATATTATTTTCAAGGAATACATTTTTCTTCTTATTCAGTCTTTTTCAACGTGAGGCTTAAGAACTCCATATTATTAGGAGTCTGCCAAAATCTTTTAATAAATACCCACGTATTAGTCAAGGTTAAGACTTTAGTAAAAGATGCAGAATTTTTTACAATGAGTTATTCTCAATAACCTTATTCCACTTTCCTTGCTTAGACAAAACTGCCCGCTATAGCAAGATGAAAAATAGTTTCACTTAGCAGGCCCATGTTTAAATTGTTGTGGAAGAAACTTACTTTTTATTATGGAAATTGCAAGTAATATCTGAGCACATGTATTGGCAAAGCCTTTTATTCCTCTGTTCTTTTATTTTTTACAACCAGTTCACTCTTCTATTCAAGTATAAACAGTATCACTAAAAGTCCATTTAAGAAGGGGTACAAGGGGTACTTTATAACTTTCAAAATATACTTTGACAGTCATTTCCCCAGCTGTGAAAATAAGAATAGGCTTATTTCCTCGGTGATAGAAATAATTTAGAAGAGAGGAGTAAGTGAATCGGAGGCTGTGAGAGCTGGAACCAGCATTATCTCGGGCAGAGATGACCACTGCATGGCACCCTTGCCACTGGTATCACAGACCATGCCTGTGACTTCATCCACAGTGAGTCTGGGACCCTGCTCCTGAACCCAGATACATTTATTCTCAGAATCTTTCTCCTACTAATGCAGTGGTTATCTACAACCCATCAATTGAGTGGGTGGAAACCTACTTTTTAACCCATTTTTTAAATAAAACCTATTTTTTTCCATATATCCCTGAGTTCTTATGTTTACAAAGCATCATATTAAAAACCCAAGACTATTAGCCACATTCCTTGTCACAAAGTTATTGATAGTAATTATTATTTATAAATAATTTATTTTTATGGTCTATAGGGGTTTTGAATCTGAATTTCATATTCTTTCTATTCCTATACCTGAAAAAAGAAGATCATGAGGGAACAAAAATAGTAGACTAGCTATAGCCAAAAAAATGTCCTTGATCTACTCTAATTCTTTCAAATTCATTTCACAGGAAACGCAATATACTTACAAAAGGCAGATGGGTATATTGGGGTGGGAATGTACTCTGCAGTAGGAGGGGATGGATTGACCACAAGCGTGCGAGGAAGCCGTTGGTAGATGTGGGCAGGGATGGTGCACAGTTAATGATTCCAGTGGAGCACTGACAGTTCTTGTTATGTCTGAGATCTATTTGAAAAGCTGCCCCTGGTATCTGGATTTACTACTGATCCCACATGGAAGGAAGGTTGTAAAAAGCTTCACAAATGTTTGGAAAGCTTTCATCAAACTTGGCCCAAACTTAGTTAAATGGTTTCATCAGTGTAAGTTTATTTTCATAATCTTAATATGAAACTAGTAGTTTTCAGTTGTTGTTTTATGACTTGAAATGTGCATAAAACAAGTCCAGTTCAACTAAGTTTTGCCTTTAGAGAGTGTGTTAGAAAGGTTAAATCAAAATCCAAATATTTGCAAATGTCTGCAACATTTACTTACTTTTTTTGGAATTATATTTCCTCTGCATGCCAAGTAAACATCTTGCACAAAACAATTCTTTTTCCACGCACACACAAATCTGCAGACGTGCCTACAGATTTCCCTACCCAGAGGAGTGATACGTCATCAGAAATGCTTTGCCTCTTCCCCTTGTCAGTCCCAACTTCCTGAATTTAATTCTTCTTCCTGGAGGGGGACTTATGGTATCAGTTCGGTATCAGTTCACATGTGGAGATCAGTCGGCCTGTGGATAGCAAACAAACCAAGTGCTGAAATGCCGAAGAAATTTTAAGAAAAAAGGAAACCAGATTGCTGGTAGCTAGTGATGTGTATGGTGAAATGCCAGAAATTACACTTGGGACCACAAAATAAGTGGGGGCTGGGTGGTTAAATGTATTTTAATATTGGAAAAATCTAAGCATTCCGGACCTTTGCCAAATTCCAGCAAATAATCTATAGGGCTCAGGACATTTTCTAACTTCAAAGGTAAATTCAGGCATCTCTTTTAGTGAAGCCAGACATAAAACATAACTACAGAATGATGTAATAGTCAAAATTGTACGGGTTGCCATTTGTAGATAAGGTTGGGAGGATGTGTGTTTAAAATGACTGGATAGTGGTTATAGTGAATGCAAATTCTATCTTTCATTGGATTTCAAGACCTATTATAAGGTTTGCCTGCTTGGATTTCTGGATTTTTTCTGTTGTCATACCACTTGGAGCCCTTTCCCAAGGCCAGTGCTATCAATGCACATCTGAAGGCCGTTACCTGGAGATATACTAGGTATCTTCTCCAGCAAGACATTTGTCAATTTGTATCTTGGAAACAACAACCAATAAAAATTCATGCATTGTTCACTGCATATCAGCACTATTGCAGGCTTTTCTAAGCCTCCTTTTGAGAGAGTCCAGAAACATTGCAAAGCAGGCTGTCAGCAGAACAGAATTCCCCACAATTTACTTATGGAAAATACACACTAAACTTACTATGTGTTGTTTCCTCCATTGCTTATGACACGCTTCCTTGTAAGTCAGCATCGTATCTGGAGATATGTATATACGTGCACAGTTGGGGAGGACGAGCTACAGGGTAGTGTGGTGGTGCTGGACAGTGATACAATGCAGAGTCAGATTTTATCTGCAAGTAGTTGTGGAGGGCCCAGCTACTGATGTGCTTACCCATGGCTGCATCCTCCCCTCTGTGCATGTGTGCTACAGTGGAGGCTGATGACAGGCATCAGGCCAGTGGCATGTAGTTGCACAGCTGGAAGGGGAGTCGGCCCTAAGCATGGACAAGGTGGTAGAGGTCAGCCCTGGGGTGGCCCAGGCTGATGTCTTGTGCTTGCATGGCTGCAGTTGCCTGAGCTGGTGGCTACAAGTGAGGTCATGGGGTGGGGAGGGCCTCAGGCAGCTGGGGTCAGTGATGGCACATGCTGGTGAGATTTGTTGGAGTCCATGGTGCCAAGTGCTAGCTGTTGGCTTCATCCGTGGCAAAATCCTATGAGGTTGTCTGAAGAGCAGGTGTCTGTGAAGTGCAATCACTCCTGCTGCATGTCTGCTAGCAAAAGCCTTTGCTTTTCTCCCTTGTGCAAGCTGGTTCAGTGTATGAGCTTTGCCCATCTGTGTGGGGTGAAATCAAAGTGGGACCTTTGTGCAGAGTCCCACTAAGGGTGCAGAAGCTGGTTGCTCATCCTGCTCTTCTTTTCCTAGAGAGAGAAACTCTCTCTAGCTGGGAAGTTTCTTCTTGGTGCTGAACAGTGTTGGCTTGGGGAATGGGATGATGGATAAAAATGAAGTTGTCTCTTTCTCTTGTCTAATTATTCTGTTCTTTTTTGTTTTATTTTATTTATTTATTTTTTGTTCCATGGTGTTGCTAAACCTTCCTAAGTAGACTCTAGAGGTCTCCTAGAGCTGTGCCAGGGAAGCAATGGGGGGAAGCGGTCACTAGGCAACTAGGAGTCTGTAATATATGAAGGGAAAGGTGACATCCAAAGAGAGTGGGAGGGAACACAGCAAGTATTTATTGCCTGCTTCACTATTTTGTTCGGAGAGAATATATAGTCAGTTATCAATATGTGTTCATGCATTCTATAGTTTTTCCCTTGGGTGATTTAAGTCTATAGTGGCAAAGGATGTCAGCCTGTATTTCTGTTTACAGTTGTGAGCCCAGTATCTTCAACAACTATTTATATGGTGATAATGACTAAAATAATATACTTTGAAATCAAGACACTTCTCTTTTGGTACCTAAGGCAGATTTAGTGATAAAATTCAGCATTTATTTATTCCACTTGAACAAAATAGATTCTAAAGTTCCTTATTAGAACTTACTGTCAAGAGTTTTCAATGTTTGAAAACTCATTTAATTCACTGGAATGCAGCACACACATACCCACAAGCACACACACTCTTTTTGTTTTTCATTAAAAATTAAACTCTTGCTAAAGCCAGGAATCTGGCTTAAGGAAAATTAAAAAATATATATTTTTTTTAAATTATGAATAAGTTTTAAGAATAAGTATTTTCCTTTCACATCAATAACTTGGGGAAACTGAACCCTAAGACACATGCTCCTTGCTCTGAGATGCCTGTTCAAGTTTTCCTCATCATTTGCATGATGATTAGAGAGATAGAAATGACATGTGCACATTGAACATGCAAGACTGGAGGAAGGAGGAAAGGTGTCCAGTACTAAGATGAGCAGTTGGGCAAATGAGAGCCAGGGAGCCCCCACTGGTATCATCAAACCATATAAATGGTGTCAGTTATCATGTATGTTGTCTTTTCTAGGTTCCCTCCAAGGCCCTGATTAGGGTCAAGGTGAACTCTTATGAGCTTCAGTTGTTAAAAATATAATGTTTCCAATGAGCCACCAGTTTCCAAACATGAGGTTTTCTTATAAACATGACAAACCATAATAATAGTCCTTTCTACCACTTTCCTGGTTTAAACAATTAAGCAGAACACAAGCAGCATTTGTGTCCACATGTGGGCACCTCCACATGGAGTTGCTTAGGCCAAATCCTCCATGAGGTGGGCACTGTGATATTTCAGAAATTACCCTGCATACCAGCCTTCAGCATCATGCCTCATCCTGGCAGCTGTTTTTATGTGCATATTAATGATCGCCAAAGGCATTTTTCGCTTTGCTTTAAGGCAGGGAAAGCTTATTAATATGAAGTTTTGTATTATCTCAGTTATTAACAAGTTGAATCATTTGGACATTTCCTCCACAATCTGAGGTCTTTTCACACATTTTACACATATAATCATTAATTTTCTGTCACTACACCACCTTCTGTCACTGCTGTGGGTGTTGATTCCTTTTCACATTCTCATCCAACAGTTAAAGAGATCTGCTGCCAATCAACAGAACAGATTCTTATTGTTTCTGCTTTTTTTTTTTGCCTCTTCCACCTCCATTATATTTTTTAGAAGGTTGAATGTTACATTCTAGAAACATCTTGAGCAGATAGAAATATCCATAATGTATAGTCATTCAGATCTGGTACTGGAACATTAGCGTTCAGGAATTAAGCATGCAAGAGTCAGGAAATTTCAAAGTTAAAGTTTCCACAGTTATGTTAACTCATCTATATTGGAAAGATGTGGAATTAAAAGTCCATCATAGGTACCTTTACAGAGAACTGTTTATACAGTGTACACACATTTGTAGAATTAAAGACATATTGTGTGGTACTCAACACTTTCCACACTTGACAACTGCACAGTGAGTATGCTTTATAAAATAAAGAGTGGAAATACTGAGATATATTGCACTCATGGTCATACATCTACCTGGTTCTCACATATCATGTTCCTGATTTAAAATGCTTTGTCACTGGCACTACAATATTGAGTTCTTATAAATGTCTAATCAGGACATCGCATTCACCCCCACACTGCATTTCACTTCGAATTTGGCTAGCTTTATCAAGCCATCTGCTCATTATTACCCCAATGGTATGGCTCATAGAGGACTTCCCCATAGCTATGTTTCCCTCAGAAAGTATTGAGGCCTTCAAAAATGGTCTAATGATTACTTAAAATAAGAATACTCTTTCAAAAAGCTTTTCATTATTCTAATATTTAATTTGTCTTTGAAAATTTGTGCAGTGACATTTACTGTTACATTCTTCTTCCTGAGTGGTTTCTCAATATAATATATAGTATAACATATAATTATATATTTTCATATATACATATACATATACATATACATATACATATACATATACATATACATATAATCCCAAGGCTTTGGTCAAGCTAAGATATTCTTTTTGCTTTAAGGAAGTTGAAAAATATACATTGGACGTTCTTCAATCAGTTGTTTTACTTGGCTTCTGTTTCTTAAACAAGGTAAGATATATTATAATCTCTTTGTTCTGTCATTTGAGTTTTTAACTTTTAAAAAATTTCATCTCCTCTTTACACATATTTATAGTTTAATATGTGTATTTTTTCTTATACTACTATCAGGGTTTTCTTATAGCATGTATTAATTTTTATTCTTTTCATAATTTACTTGTTATTTGCTATATTTTCAAAATTTACTCATGACTTGCTAAAAATTATCAAAACTAGTGTCTGTTCATAAACTCACAACTTTTCTTCATTGACCTTTATTTCTCTATTGACATGACATGATTTGATTTTAAATATTTAAAATAGATCATAATATGAGGTAGGCTGCGTTTGCTTCATCACTTCTAACTTCCTTTCTCCAATCTAGTAGTTCTATTTGCCTTCAGAATAAAACTTAATATTCTTGCCTGCATATATCTCCTTATGGATTTTAGAAATATTTTATATAATTTATTTAAATTCTGTTGGAATTTTAAGTTGAAATATGTTAAATTTATAAATTAACTTGGCCAGATCAGATATTTCCATAACAATTAGTATTTCTAGCTAAGAACATAGTATGTCTATCTATTAATTAATCTTTTAAACATGACAAACCATAATAATAGTCCTTTCTACTACTTTCCTGATTTAAACAATTGAAACTAGAGGTCTGGTGCATGAAATTTGTGCAAGGTGCTTGGGGGCCCGGCAGCCCTGCCTCCCGCCCACTGATCATTCCAGAAGGTCATTCCAGAAGCACATTCCACCATCCAGTCTAATTAGCATATTAGCTCTTTATTTATATAGGATTTTCTATGAGCATTTGTAACTTTCTTCATTTCTCCTAATCCAGTCCTCATGAAGTATATACCTAAATAGAATAATATTGCTTGCTGTTGCTAATAAAATTTCATACTTTTCAATATTTTTTGCTGTGACAAATGCTAGTTAATAAGATATATTTAATTTTATTTATAAGTCACATAATCATGTATTCTTTTAGCCTATTTTAATTCATTTAGTTTTTTGCTTGAGTTTATTTTGTCAATCTTCTTGTTATAGATGATACTTCTGAAGGAGTTATTATCAGAATACCATGGTATTAATATTCTGGGTTTAAAGTGAGGCTGAAGAACTGAGGGAATCACTCCTTGTGGTTGCTAATACTTTATACTTAGAGTAAGTCAAAATGAGAAAATAGCAGAGTGCTCTCAGTATTAAGGTATTGTTATTAATATGCTTTCCATTATTAATATGTATGGAATGTTATTTTATGATATCAGATAGAAATGAAACCTAATAGATTTCATGGGTTTTTACATTCCTATAAACATGTACTCTTTTGTAGACATCATAGTAAATTATCCTTAGGGCTTTGGGTGTTTTGGGAATCTATCTAATCTAATACTTCTCTCATTATACATCAATCTCTAGACTTTTACTTCCCTAGCATCTCCCATATTTGTAAGATGCATTTCCTGTAACAAATTTCTATTTATTATTAATCATATTTTCTCTACCAATTAAGCCTTAACTAATATATTCAGTGACATCATTTTAAAAATATACATATAGTTATTTTAGCTTCATTTATAGAAATCAGCCTGATGATCTTAAAATTTTATCTTATTACTTCTTTTAATTATTTAAAAATTTATCATTTAAAAATTATGCTGTTTATTCTGTATCTGAAAATCCTATTATCTAAAGTCATCAGTAAGCATACACTTGCCTTCTACTAGGTCACATTAAAGCATAGCATTGACCCTGGGTGGGTGGCTCAGTTGATTGAGCATTGTTTGTGATAAATTATCGGTTGAGACTCTGACTATTATTTCATAAAATCTTTACAAGTACATATCTGTCCATTTATATTGGATACTTTAGTAGTGATACCTAGAGAAGAGTTAGGATTGGCCTAGATACTTCATGGAGTTCAGAATCACAGAATTGGCATGAGACTGATATTAATTTAGTAAAATTACTTGTATGATAATTAGACACTCTCTTGAGATTTTCTTCTTCTTTTTTTTAATAATAAAATTGAATATGTCTTTCATAATATAAGGAAGATATAACTGAAGACCCAGATTTGCTAGAATGGGATACATTTTAATTATTACTAATGTTCACATCAGTATGAAAGGGGGGCTGCTTGTTCCAGAGGAAAATATTTTACAAGTATAGCAGTGTCTAAAGATAGAAGTGAGTTTAAAATTTTTGAATTAATTATCTTGAAATTGCCTTTAGCTCTGGCATAATATAACTTTCTAAAAGCCATTGCTAGGGTAAATTTGAAGCAGTGCAAGAGATTCAAATAAATACTTTTGTACGTTTGCACAGCCCAAGCTTCCACTTCAATGGGAGAGACTTTCTCAAATGAGCTTTTTAACAACGACTTTTCATCTATTACAGCAACTCAGTGGTTTGGATTTTTAGAATTCAAATTCTAGTAATTTGATAAATTTGGAATCCATGAGTTTCTGCCAACACTAAAACTTTTTGAGAACACTTTCCTCACAAAGTAAAATATAGATGTCCACAACACTTGTATGGTACATATTATTAGTATTGCAAATTCTGCCTGAATTTTGTCTAAATGCGTAGTCATGCAGCTTTTATAACTGAGAAGACATCCCCTAATCATCTTTAAATAAAACTGCAAAAAAAGAGAATACATTGGCTTCAACTTTAATTAGAGTCAAGCCTTTCTTTTTCTCATGGGACAAACACCTCATTAAAACACGTTTCCAAACCACTTATATGATTGTGTGACACTGGGGATCTCCCAGGTGCTTTCCCGATTGCTGGGGAATCTGCTGAATGGTGATGGCTTTGAAGACAGTTCAGACCTGGGTTGATTTCAAGACCTGAAAAAGTTCCCAAATGAATAGAATTCATACAGGGTTTGGGGGAGTTCTGAAATCCTCTAAGGAACTGCAGGGTGGGCAGGAGAAATGAATTCCAGCGCAGATGTACAGCTAATCATTCCTGGGATCTCAGAAAATTCTCCCAGACCTCATTGGTTTTATTTACTCCCTGGAAAACTAAGTCTATTGGGAATGGGGATGTGGAAGAAATGCCAAGATGATCTCTTAAATAACTTTTAAGAAACGCTTAATACATAACATTGTTATTGTGTGTTTATGAATAGATTGGTTCCCAGGATTCCATCATATAAAATCCCTGAATTACTATGGGTCTTCATGCTTGTCCTACGTTTAGACATTCTCTTTTGAAATATCTAGTCCTACTCCAACCCATTCCCTCCACACATATATTCCTAAGAAAAATAATACCTAGAAAAGATTTCTTAGTTCTGTCCCACCAAGAATGTAGTAGATAGAACCTCAGGTATATAGGAGCATGATCTGAAAGTGAAAAACAATGGTGCAAACCCATATCTATGTATATTCCTGTTTATTCTGCTTCCTTCTCTATTTTCAATTTATTTTGTTTCTTTGATTCAGCATTGTTATTAATATTTACTCAACAACCTTTAGAATTGCTGGCACAGCCTGGATTTATATCTTTTATATTGGGCTATACTTGATTTCTTGCTTGAAAAAAACTTTCACTCATTCAGTTCCGAGTTTATACATATTTTCAGAGAAGTATTTTATAAATTCTCTTTTAGTCGTCTTTTTGCTTCAGGATTGCTCCCACCTTTCTATAATACCTATAGTAAATAAGCAAGAATATAGAAAATATTTGTAAAATATTTCACTCTATGAAAGGGAAATATGCACTATGTATATCAGAGAGAGATATGTACTTTTTAAACATAAATTATAATAGAAAAATAAATGTAACCAATTAATTGCAGTAGTCATATACAGGGTGGGACAAAAGTAGGTTCACAGTTGTTCATATGGAAAATAATGTAATAATCAGTAAATAATAATACAAGAATAAACTCTGTGTTTCACATACTCACAACTGTAAACCTACTTTTACCCCACCCTGTATGGATGTTCTATGTTGTAGCAATGTTGCATTATTTTAACAAAATAATCAAAATATAATAAATAATTCAAACTTTATATGTCAACTAATTGGTCTTCAAAACTAATTGATCTTAAATTCAAGCCATCTGTGCACCCATATATTTCCAAAGAGACCCTCAGCTCTGATCATTGTAAATTGGGATTCTCTTTTAGGCTTCTTGCTTCTCCCTTTCCTCCATTCCTGAAAATGGAACCCCAAAAAGGGTATTTTTGATTTTTTATAATGCCAGATTAGTCAAGCAATAGACTCCTTAGGACTTTGAGCTATACTTGAACTCAGGGAAAATCACTGCTAAGTCCCAACTAATCCAATTGAGATAAAATGCAACATAGGCTTTATCAAGTGTTCTGCTTCAAAGCACATTGTTAATTGTCATTTTCTTCCTTCAAACTTCTTGGCTCAAGTGAATATCATTATGAATAGGTATTATTCTCTTAATTAACCTTTTCACTAAAGGTTAATAGATATTTTGTGAATTTAAAAAAGTATCTGAAAATTACTAGTACAAAAGAAGAAATACTGTTACTATACTAGCATATAGTAACACTCTAAGTAAAATATAATGAATATTTTATTTATAAATACATTTATTTAAGCTTTTCCTCTCCCAAGAGAATTTTAATTTCTAATAGAAAGCTAACTGGCTCTGCCTCCCACCCCCGCCCCCCCCCCCCCCAGGATAAAAACACTTAAAGTTTCTATGCAAACAGGCTTGAAGAACATATACCTTCTTTAGATGCAAGGTGAATGTTGAATTTTAAAGAATTTTTTATGTTTGTATGTAAACTGTCAAGTAACAAAAATATAAATAAAACCTGAATTTTGGTAGATACCACATTTGGGGTGTCATTTTGAGGTTATGCTATGGCAATAAACTAAATTTAATTTTGTAGTTGCTTTATAGGGTGACAATTTTGTTTTCATTTAAAATAAGAAACAATGAAGACCTTTTAAACTGTGATTACAAAACCCCAGTGAAGAATTTAATAAAACCTGCATCAGCAAAGCTCTGACACTTCCTGGCAGAGGGACTTGAATGGAGAACCCAACAGTTCTGTCCCTTAATCCATAAACTAACATAGTGATATTAAGTTATTTCTAACTTAGCTCCAATGTTAACAAAGCAAGTATTAAAAATGTCTATGAAGAAAATAAAATCAGTAACCTGTTTGCTTAATTGTGACACAGCCAGTCTAGTGGCATCATTTCACACAATCTCCATGTGAAATAAAAAGGCATTTAGTACATAGTGCACACTCCCTGTTATTATTATTATTTTTTAATTCACTTGCAGGTTTGTTAGTTCTACACTTCTTTTTGGCCACACTCCCAAATGGGTTCAAGGAAACTTCCTCAGGAGAAACGCCAACACTAACCAATGTATCGCAAAAAGCACATTATTAAAAATGCGAGTAAAGCCCTGACCAGTTTGGCAGGGTGGATAGAGCGTCGGCCTGTGGACTCAAGGGTCCCGGGTTCGATTCTGGTCAAGGGCATGTACCTTGATTGCGGGCACATCCCCAGTGGGAGGTTTGCAGGAGGCAGCTGATCGATGTTTCTCTCTCATCGATATCTCTGACCCTCTATCCCTTTCCCTTCCTCTCTGTAAAAAAATCAATAAAATATATTTTAAAAAAATGCGAGTAAATATGAAAACATTTAGGCTTTTTAAAAGGCAGTGATGATGGTGATTGTCAATAGACTTGCTGTGAATAAGCTTTTAGATAACTGGCAAGGCAAAGTGGGCACTGGGATGTCTCACTGATGTCATCATGGAGGGGGAATAAGCGCACTTCTCAGGAAGAAAAAATCCACATTCATGTCTTTTGGACAGTAAGGTTGAAAGGATAAAGCCGGATCATGGGATCCTGACTATCTCAATGAGTTTTGACTCAGTCCAGAGGGAAAATAGGAAATATCATGACTTTCAGATTTGGGTTAACAGCATACTTCATCTAGGTTAGAAAACTGAAAATCTGAAGTTCATTCTGTAGTTCAGAGATCCACTGAGGATGCCCTCCCAGGTGGGCAGGGCTGGAAAAGGAAACAGTGAGCTAAGCAAAGGAAATAAATAATGAATCCACTGCTGGAAAGCAAGGCATAAAGTTGGGGGCATAGTGGTCAAAGTGGTTCTCCTTTTCGAGTTTATATCTATGATGATAGAGTTAGCAGGCATTCAACAAGAGGGTCCATTTAAAGATGCTAAGTGGACGTTAATAGTTGAAAGTATAAATACCTCAAATCAGGAGGGAGTAAATATTTGGGCCATCATCGAGATAAGTAGTTATGTGATAAAAGCCTCTTCTACAATCACATTTAGAATTGTAGCAATGAAACAATGATTGGATTAGGTTTGGAGTGATAAAATATAATCAGCAGTTATCTTTATGTAATTCTGTTATATCTCGCATACTGTAAGTTGTAGAATTCTGAAACTAGGCTAAATTAAGAGTTAGCCTGGTAAATATTGCATTTGGTTTGCTTTTCTTTTGTATCTCTGTCTACTTCAGTTATACTTTCCAGGCAAGAACGTTAGCATTATAATCACCACGTTAAGCTTTAACTTGAAAACATTTTATTGGTTGACTGAACTTCTCCATTAGGAATGGGCACATCTGGTCAGATGGGGAGCTCAGTGTTTGCATTCCCCAGTCCACACTGCTGAGTTCAGATACTTTGCTGGCAAGTTTAAAAAAGCTTTACTTTTTATAGCTACTTAGTGTACAGACTTCTATGGCATATACCTCCCTGAAGCACTTTCTTTCTCATACCATCTGGTAACGAGAGGATCATTTGCACTACATAAAACCATGACATCTGGAAAGGAGAACTAATGTGATAAAATCACTCAACTACCAGGCATGGCCATATTTCTATTTAATTTGGGGGAAATTATTTAATACTAAAATGAGATTTAAGAGAACCAGTATTAAGTAAAAACATGAATAAGTAACACCAGCATATTTTTAATGGGTTCAGTCATATAAACTTTTCTAGGGGAAAAAAAATCAAATAATTAAAAACTGTATTTTAGTGAGATATAAAGCAAACATTTGGAGGGTAAAGGAACCATGTTTTAAATTAATGTCAACATTCTCCTTTAAAATAAATTTGTGATAAGACCTCCTTCCCCACACTGTAGCTCTGTGTCAGATCAAGATGAAAGCCAGTAGCACTCTGGACATTAAAGACAAGTGGGGATCAGTGGTGAGGGGATTTGTTGACTGTGTATTCCAACGAGGAATAAGATGCATTTATTCACATAGGGCCTTAGCTCTGTGCTTACCATGTGCCAGGCCTTGTTCTGGGCACTGAGGGCACAGTTGTGAGCTGCATAGAAATGGCCATTGATCTACAGAATGATGTAGATGTAGCAACAGAAATAAAACAGAATGATTGAGGTAGAAAATGACTGTTGGGTGGTAGAGAAAGTGACACGGATGAGGTGAGATAGCTACTAAGTACTTATTGGTCCAGAACAGGGCTTCATTAGGAGGTGAACGTAAAGTGACACCTGATTGGGTGTTAGGAGATAGCCATGTAAAAAGTCTGGTATTTAGGAGAGAATACATTGAGCCCTGATTAAAGAAAAGTCTAGAAATCCCCAAGGAAAAGAAACCAAGTGAAGGAAGGCTGCTAAGAAATAAAACTTGTGGGCAAAGGGAAAGGTTGTCGTACTAGGACAGAGTGACAATCCATGGAGAAAAGTGTCTGTCACTCTAACAAATCCTATTTCTGTGATATATAATTTTTGTATTTTTCATATATAGATATATTTATAGATATTATATATAGAAATATACATATACTAGAGGTCCCTAGCACGCGGGCCGGTGGTGGGGGGGCATGAGGGGGAGGGACGGAGAGGCGGTTAATGCACCTCATGGCAAATGGTCAAGCAGTTGTTCTGGTTGTTCCGCTTATGGTCCCTGGCCTTTTATTATATAGGATAATTAGTATATAAATATTTATTTTTTTCCAGTCAGTCTCCTGTTAGTTCAACAGGTCATTCCAAGTCAGGTGTTCCCTGTTTAATAGCTGCTTGATGTCCCTTGCCCCATAGAGTAGTGGGAAGCACACCCAGGGATGGGGGTTATAGAAAATACTGGTAAGATTTTGGCAACCATGACTGAGCTCTTTAGTGGGCAAAGGCCAGGGATTCATTGCATAGAACAGTCCTGCATAAGAATGAATTTTCTCACAGACTACACAACTTATAAATATTCTATGGCCAAAACCTATCTCAAGTATAAGGGTCCGTACATTTGGACATGACAATACTGAAAGCAAAAATTACACAAAAAATACAGTATATTTGTATTGATTTCAGAAAGGGAGAAGGAGAGAGAGATAGAAACTTTGATGGTGAGAGAGAATCATTGATTGGCTGCCTCCTGTACACCCTACACTGGGGATTGAGCCGACAACCCCAGGCATGTGCCCTGACCAGGAATAGAACTGTGACCTCCTAGTTCATAGGTTGATGTTCAACCACTGAGCAACACTGGCTGGGCAAAAACTAATAAAATGTAACATAACCATCTTATTAAATGCTTACTGCATATAGATAACTTTCAACCTTGTGGTATAGTTCATAATTTATCCAATTTACATTTAATGAACCTGATGACATACTTGAGATCACATTGCCATAATACTAATATTAGGATTTGAAATTGCCTAATCTCATTCAAAAATTCATAAGCTTAACCACTACTGCATCTTGTTTCCAGAAAACTGAATCAAGTTTCCATTCTATCAATCCTTGTTGGGGGTTTTGACTTATTAAGTTAACATCTTTATGTGCCAGTTTCTTGTTTCATGAGGGTTAAATGTTAATTGCAATGACATTTAACAATGTGATCATGTTTCACATATAGTGGTCAGCAAGTGTTAGCTATTGTTATTTCTATTCATCAAGAAATATATTTTTATAGTTCTGTTGAATATTTTCAACTTGAATACATTCCTAAATAAGCATGGTCCCAAATACAGTCCACCCAATTTCTATGCATTCACTTAAATTAAGGAATTGCTAAAATATTCACAATAGTGATTGTGGACAATTCTAATGTGGTTCTAACAAGGATACACTTAGAACCACATCAGAAGCAGTTAATAATCATGTTTCTCAGAGAGCTTAAGCTGCTCATTAGGGCAAGGGTGCATAACAAACAGAAGGTTATATTGAAAATGCTATGGAGTATTGGAATGAATTAATTTAGGTTGACTAGTCTACTCTCGCCATGTAGAGTATTCTCACAACAGGACTCTATCTTCAATCCTTAAGCTATGCAAAGTATTTAATGAACTTGTCTGGAACACTTTGTGAAATGCATTAGGAATTGCAATAAATTAACATCGATTAAAGAGATGGACATCAAGTTCAACCTTATTTTAATATGCCATTTCATAAAATAACTTGAAATGTCAGATATAGCCCCATGGTTTCTTGGCCTTTTCTGGTTCACTAAGACTCACGTGTGGAATTACTCTGCTAGTGGAAACCTCATTCCCATTAGAGATTTAGAAATATCTGAACAGTGAAAATGATGTATAATGGATGAGAGGCTTTAACTCTTTGACTTCCAGATCTTGTTTGGGAATGTAAGTCAAAACCCATGTTATGTTAAGGCAATATCAGAGTAGATCTCCAAAAGTTCTTAAATTCTAGGTTTTTCCTGAAACTGTTAAAAAAATAATTAAAGAAGACAATTTAGGTGACACAAACAAACTTTAACAGTTCATGAAGTGGACAGTCTCCATTAGGAGAACTACAACATGGGAAGAAGGCAGGAAGCTTTTATAGGGTAAAGAACAAAGAACAAGGCAGAGATTGGCTGGGGTCACATAGTCAACAGTGTTTGGGGTGAGAAGACCCAGAGTTGGTTTGGCCAACCCTGATAGACTATGTTTCTGGTCAAATAGCACATTCACAGAGACACGAAAATTATCTGAATTTAGGTTTGCTGATGTGGCAACCCGGGCAGGAGCAGCTGCATGTTGGGGCTAAAAAGTAATTTTAACAGCAGGTATTGATTTCATTATTAGTGTAATAATTTAAGTATGAATTCTCTCCTCCCTTACACTCACATGTTCATTGAGCATTTAGTATATAAAAGGCGGTGACCTGCTTCATGGGATTTAATGTCTCACTGATTACAACACATACACGTATTTTCAAATATAATTTAGTAAAATGCAGGGACATCTCCACAGATTAGATCACTGGTTTCTTTGGTGTAATTACATCTAAGAGAAGTGGATTTATATGTGATGGAAATGTGACTGGAATTTTTATGCCTGATTTATTGTTGCTATTGAGACTGCAGCTGTGAAAAAACCCTCTAATATTTTCCCATATATTCCTTTGTCCATTTTTTATTTTGAAACCTGATCATTTTTTCCCCAATTTACTGAGGCTTATAATGACTTCCTTTGTGACATTTTATACAGAAATATTTGGATTGAGAAAAATTGAAGATGAATCTCTAGGAGAACAAGGTGAATGAAGATACACCTACAGATACGAAATTTCCATTTTATAAAGTTTAGTTTTATTTAATATTTTATTATAGATATGTTATATAGTAGTCTCGCTTATACTTTTACATGTTTAGGTAAATTGTAGTTGAATAATTATTATTTGTGGAATAATCCTATTATAAGCTTTCTTAACTTCCACACTTCTTTATAATGCAGTATTTATAATAAGTAATTATTTCTTAAATGTATCTCTCAGATGATATTACTAATACTACTATTACTGAGTTAATATTCTCAGCTCAGGATTGATTTAAAATACTTTAGATGTTTCATCATTTAATATTCTCAGCTACTAAAATTATTGTAGATACCATTATGTTTCACATATTATGGATATGGTTAAATAATACTAAATAATACAAAGATTAGTTCACACGTGGTGGAGCCAGGTTTTTTTTATCTTCCAAGACAATAGGAACATAGTCCAATATCCATAGTATCCTGTCCAATTTCTGGCACTTATAATCCTCAATTAATATTTGGTAAATGAGCAAATGAATAAGTTTAAGAAAATACAATTTAAAAATTTGCTCAACATGTTTCTTTGCTTAGCCTGATTTAAATAATGATGTGAGAGCTAAAAAGATAATTGGACAAGTTCTCTGACTAGTCTTACTTTTAACCAAGTCTTGGTAGTTCTTGTGCATATGGACATAGTAAATGCACTAGACCCGTGGTCGGCAAACTGCGGCTCGAGAGCCACATGCGGCTCTTTGGCCCCTTGAGTGTGGCTCTTCCTAAGCCTTAGGAGTACCCTAATTAAGTTAATAACAATGTACCTACCTATATAGTTTAAGTTTAAAAAATTTGGCTCTCAAAAGAAATTTCAATCGTTGATATTTGGCTCTGTTGACTAATGAGTTTGCCGACCACTGCACTAGACCATACCGTCTTCCCGTTACATTCTCTTAGGTGCATGCTGTCGCATAAGTGATTGACCTCAAAGATGAGGGTAAAATTAGATTCACTGGCTATCAATATTTTTTAGGACTTACTTGTGAGGATCCAATACCCAATTAATTGACAAACTCATTGGGTATGCTGAAATAAATTCAATTCACTTACACTGAAGAAAGAGTGAACTTCAGGTTTTGTATAACAGTCAAATAACTAAAATGGATAATAGATCATTTAGAAACAGTTGTACCTGAGAAAAACCAAAGAAGAAGAAAGAGAGAAAATCAGTTAGACATTTACATATTTTTTTTACTAATAAAGTAGAGAGAAAGTAATGAAAATGATTTTTAAAGGGCGTTAGAAAAGGTGATATAGGAGTCTTGCAATATGCTTTAAGCATTTAAAAAATTAGCACACTAATTTTCAAACTTCTATGGAAAACTTACAAAACAAATTGAAATCAACTAATTCTGTATCTCTCATTTTTCTTCCATCAAGACAAAACAATATCCTATTATGGGAACATATACTTTGATCTATTAGGTAAACATTTGATACTGAATGAGATAAAAACTGTATATGGCTATCACACCTTTGTATGTCTACCAGGAAAGTCTGAAGTTGATTTTCACATAAAAGGTAATAAAGGAGTGAAATAGGCAATTTATTTTTATTTTGAATCCTGTGGTGAAACAACTTATGTTAGTTCTAAAAAAATTAAGGAGAAAGAAAAACCTAGTTGATCATATACAGCTTAATATTTACATACTTTTCTCATAACAAGAAGTGCTCAGTATTATTGGCCAAAAGAAAAGTGAGAGAAGATGAAAATGTGGACGATGTGCCAGAAGACTTCACTGTTTTAGATTAACGATTCTAAAAATGCAAATCCTCCTTTAAAATGGGAAGCAGCTTTATAGGGTAACCCCATTTTAATTTAAAATGTTGACTCTAGGGTATTGCATATAGCATGTATCATCATTGCTAAAATCTTATCTGAGTAAATGACCTATGTAAATAATCAGATGGGAAATAGGTCATGAAGCCTTTGACAGACTTTCTTCTTTAACACATATCAGAACAGGCTGAAGATCATATTCATCCTGTCCTCAAGAGCTCTTCAACATGAGCACTTTGAAAGGGGTCTCTTAAATTCAGTCTTCCAACTTATTCAAATTCCATCATCTCAAATTTGTGAAGATGAAAGACCCATCTCACAGAAAAGATCCCTGTAGGTGAATTAAGTGCATTTTGACGGTCTGCACAAATGCAAAGACATTAGGCTGTTCAGTGGCCACATGTGTATACACATGTTTAGTGTTACGTCCATAAAGCAAACATTAGCAATCAAGAACATCAAATTGATTTTGGAGCGCATGTCTTCCAAGACCCCACAAAATCTGGACAACAGCTTGGGAAAGATTCAGATAAGTTCTTATACGGTATACCTCATTCTCAATTGCAAGAGATTGTGCTCGTATGTTAAACTCACTAAGAGGCTACCTAAAAAGTCATCCCTATCTTTGATAGAATCAAGAAGTGAAAATTACAAAATCTGTGTGTCATCACTGATCTCCATCATACTTCCCAGAAGATACAACGAGTTAGCTCCATCAAACCCTACTAGCATTCTTGACACATTTAGAAACATTAGTGCATAATTTGCTATTATGTGTTATTTAATGTACAGACTCTCATTATCATGGTCGTATGGTATGAGGCATTCGCACATATGCATACAGCATGTTCCCACCAGGCGAAGTCCGTCATCTTTGGCAACTGAGGGACAACAGTGCTGCTTTGTTTTGTTGTTATGGTTTCAAACAAACCTTTCCAAACTCATCATTTATGCTTACAATGAGGTCTGCACAATTGTGATTATCCAAATAATTTATAACAAAATACCATTATAGTTGTTGAAATAGAACAGTGGTTTTCAATTTTTCTTCCCTTTTAGTACTCAATGAAATATTTTATTCAAATAAATCTTGCACAGATGAAGCTGATAGAAAACAGGACTGGAGGTTGAAGTGCATGGGATGGAGAGAGCGGGAAATTCACCTCTTTGATGGCTGTTTTGTTTTCACAACAGTTCCTGAGGCATCTTTTGATAACTTTAGGGCTGCATGCTCTATTTCAATAACTACTGATGCCCAGGATGGAGGAAAAGAAACATTTATTTTTTCTTGTGTCAGACTAACTTTCAGACAGTAAACTAGGTCATTACTATACTGACATACACTTAATGAAGTTTACTTGTTGGCATCCAGGCACAGGAAATCTCTCTCCAAGAATTCACTGCCACTCTTTTTCTGCTTGATTTCCATGTTGAGGAGGCTATTGTTACCAAACTAAAGGGGTCCTTTTGCCTGGTGCATCAAAGCCCAATCAGACAGGAATAGGAGCTTGCAGCAGAGAGAGTAAGGGTTTATTTTTAGGAAGTGGCCCACACCAGAAACCACAGGTGAGCTAGTGCTCAAAGACCTAGCTCCCTGATGGCTTCCGGGGTATGGGTTATATAGGGAAAAAAATCATTAATCACAGTGACTAAGGGAGTTGAGGTCATGGTCAGGGTCAGGGTTTATACTGATTCAGTAGTCCTAGGGTAGAGGGTAGTTGACCAGTACAGCTGTTCCTGATGTCAGGTTTTGCTGCTTTTCTGGGCCTGGAGTAGAGACACAACTGCAATTTAGCTGTTAGCTTTAATTTGACCCAAACTCTGTCACTGGAGTAAATGTACCCAAGGCTTTGTTCCTAAGATTATTTTATGTCAACCAGAACCTCATTGTCCTGAGGACTTAATAATTCAGGGAGTGATCTTGTGAGGGAGAATAAGGCAGGTGATATTAAAGAAATGACATTTCTACTTGCTTACACTATCGCATATGCTAATAAATAGACACCAAGCTAGCCTTTACAAGTCATGACTGGGAGGATATACTTAACCCTCCATAGTGGAATGGGCTGAATTTTAGCCTGGGGACAACTGGCTCACGAACCAAAATCAGAAAGTGATATGGCCAAGGAAGTGACACGGTACAATGTTTACTAACAGAAAGTAGGGTTTGGTTTTAAGCCTTTACTCACTAAAAAGGGCCACTGAGGCTAGCTGTGGACATTGAGAATTTGAATTCTAGCTCTAGTCCTTGGATTATCATATGAACATGCCATCCCTAAAAACAAAGACATGCCTGATCCTGGAATTTTGAGAGAGCAATCCTATTTGCCACAGAGCCATCTTATCTGGTGTCTTAGTTACCTTCCTCTTTTCTAGTCACATGGACCAAAATTCACAAAGTAAAGGCAATCCTTTCAACCAAAATCTGCAAGTGAAAGTGAGTTTATTAAATGCATTTCTAATGAAACAATACACTTGCCATATGTATGACCTCAAGTGAGGCTGTTTTTCTCATACCTTTTAAAAAGCTGTTGTTTTCTTATTCTGCTCTGAGCTTCATTACAATCAAGAGCATTCTGAGCTGTTACATATTTTCCTGGATGATGCTGATCTAATTTAGGGATATACTTGAGTGATGAATACTGGAATCACTTGCTGGAGAATCACATTGCAATTCAGTTTAGTTAGTACAGTGGTTCTCAACCTTCCTAATGCCATGACCCTTTAATATAGTTCCTCATGTTGTGGTGACCCCCAACCATAAAATTATTTTCATTGCTATTTCATAACTGTAATTTTGCTACTGTTATGAATCGTAATGTAAATATCTGATATGCAGGATGTATTTTCATTGTTACAAATTGAACATAATTAAAGTATAGTGATTAATCACAAAAACAATATGTAATTATATATGTGTTTCCCGATGGTCTTAGGTGACCCCTGTGAAAAGGTCATTCGACCCCCAAAGGGTCGAAACCCACAGGTTGAGAACCGCTGAGTTAATACAATAACATAAAAGGTGTGTACTGGGAAGTCTAGCTCCTGTAAACCTAAACTGTGATAGTAAATGATTATTGAAGATGCTTTCATTGCTTCCAACAATGCTGGATTAGAAACCTGTCAGTTGTCAGGCTAAAGTAAACACAATGACAGTGATAAACTTTGGTTGGCTCTTGGATGTTGGTTAGGACCAGATCTGTGGAAGAGATAAACAAAAAATTGACAGGCTTGAGCATGAGGTACTCATCTAATTGATCCAGTGGTTCATAGTAAAGAAACTATACCAGGAATGCCAGGTGGGGCCCGGGGTGAATAGTATAGCTCCTTAATATATTCTGAAGAACTGGAATCCTACCCTCCTTATTTATGGAGAGAGATGTTGGTAGGATGGACTTAGTGAATCTTCTAGCTAAAGTCTGTCTCCTTACCCAGAGGTTCTGGGAGAGTAAAAGGCTAACTTTTATGAGGAGGGCTAGAAGAGAAGATATGTTTACCTTTATTTTTCCCTAATTTAAATAGCCCATATTTGTTATTTAAAATGTTCAATTCACTTTGATTTCAGTGTGCATATTTTTCTTCCCCACTATGGGAGGGCTCCCTGGGGATAGGCTTCTCAACAAAGTACCTATAAATCAGCATCCCTGGATGCTCAGGACAGAGCACACTTAGTGCTCTGAATGTGGTGTGTGGTCAGAAACGTTTTGCAACTGCTGACATATGTAACCCAGATCTAAGGATCCCAAGAAGCTATTGTTAGGGTGACTATGAGGATGACCTGGTTCTTTAACTGAGAAGAACAAAACGAGTAATTAATGTTTTTATTCATGTTTTAAACATTCAGCTGTATGTTGTTTCTGTTGGTCATTAAATGGGCGCCCATTTCCTTGTGTGTTATATGCCACTTTATGTTCTTAGAATTGGGCTTCTTCAAAACTAATAGTGACTGTGGCTTTCTTGAGAAAAGTTTTTACTATGGTCCCAAGAGTACAACAACCTGAGACCATTTCAAAATAAATTATCAGCTTGAAATATCTAGGGTAGTATAAAATTAAGCCATAAACACATATGAATACCATCTTGGGACAAATTCTCCAGAGAGATTTTATTTCTCTCTCTCTTCCATCTGACTCTGTGGCAAAGCCCGAGACCAGCAATTTCTCTTACAATCTTTTTGGTGAGTGTCAGGTTTATTTCTAGTTTAGCCCACACACTAAGGAGGTTAATGTGGGGAGTTTCCTCTTGCATTCCCAACTTTAGGCAAGCTCTGAATGTTGCTTTCTTTCTGCTCCGGTGCTCTGCAGGGTCCAGCAAATTTCCCAGAGGAAAAGCCACCTTCTATGCTCTTTCCATCTCTCAATCACATTTGGTTTTTGCCTTTTGTTATTCCTCACTAGATTGTTAATTTATTTAAAAGACTTTGTACATTTTCTGCTATATTTTAATTATTTTTAGCAGTGGTGTATCTACTAAGCCAAAATGAAATACATGACTACCACTGTTGTTAATAATACTAAGCTCCTGAGATACTGCTGCATTTGTGATAGTTAGTCCTTCTGCATAAAAAATGTCCATTGGTATTTCATTATTAGCTCATATTTTAAGAACGAAGTACTTCTTGACAGATAAAGAGGTTGAATGCATCGGCTATCTTTACAATAAGAATATTGGCAGGAGGAAGTGCGCTAAAGAAAGAACATAGAAGGGGGGTTGCGAATATCACTGAGCACCCTAAGTTCAAAGAAAGGTGCAAATCCCCCAAAGTGAAATGAATGTTAAACGCCAAATATCATTACCCCACTCTCTGACCACAGCAGTCCATTTCTCTTGTTCTGATTCTATTTCTTATCTAATTTCATCGATCACACATCTCTTTTTTTTCTTCTACCAGTTGTTGTACACTTTCTTGTCTATCTAGACCAGTGATGGTGAACCTATGACACGCGTGTCAGAGGTGACACGCGAACTCATTGTTTTGGTTGATTTTTCTTTGTTAAATGGCATTTAAATATATAAAATAAATATCAAAAATATAACTCTTTGTTTTACTATGGTTGTAAATATCAAAAAATTTCTATATGTGACACGGCACCAGAGTTAAGTTAGGGTTTTTCAAAATGCTGACACGCCGAGCTCAAAAGGTTCGCCATCACTGGTCTAGACTATGCCACATATTCATTTACTTTTTTCCTACAATACCTTCAAATTCCTTCCTCCTTACAAGACTCCCTCATCACCAGTTCTTCTATAGTTATTGCTGAAATACCAACCCAGAATCCAATTCTCATGTGGAGAGAATCCCATGGCCTCTGGATTTGTTGGATCTTTAAAAAAACATAAAATACTTTTTTTTTGCCTCTCTCAAATCCTACTCTCCTTTCTCACATTTATTTCACTCTTTATTGATTTCCTTAAGTCCTTTTTCCTAGAATATAACCTTTCATTTCTGTAAACCATCCCCATCTAACTATACATGGAAAATGGATACTTGGATGTGAACCAAATTTCTACCCCAATTAATTTGCATTTGCTTCCACCCTAAATGTTTTATTGCAGTGAAGTGGTTCTTTTCCCACACTAAAGGTGTAAACCCTTCCTTCCCCTGTATCTCTGTTTTACCTTTTCCTACCTCCCCATATTTTCTTGTACCCTTCTCATCTGGTATTCCATGTCATTTGTGGATGCGCTGGTTACTATGATATCCTAACCTTTTTGTCCTACAGAGTAAGTGTTAGCATTCTAAACTCTAACTTTATTATAATGTTACTAGAGGCCCAGTGCACCGGTGGGGTCCCTCGGCCTGGCCTGTGAGAATTGGGCCGAAACTGGCTCTGCAACATCCCCGGAGGGGTCCTGGATTATGAGAGGGTGGTTCTCAGTTGACACGCCTCAGAACCGGGCTCCCTGCTCTCTGGTTCCAGGTGCGTCACCTGAAAACCACAGCTGCCAAGTCACCGCAGCTTGGCAGCTCCTGCGTTGAGCGTCTGACCTCTGGTGGTCCCTGTGCATCATAGCTACTGGCAGGTGGGCCAGTCACTTAGGCTTTTATATATATATATATAGATAATAAACATTATAAAACATGTGATTGGATGACAGCATTATGTAGAACCACTTGTAACATATTGATACACACAGACCATGTTGCTAAACAATGTGATTAAATTACACACAACTCTCTTTGCAATTCCCCTGTTACAACATCATCACCAAAGATAAATATCATGGCACCTTTTGTCCCAATTTCCCCACCTGCATCTTATTTCAGAAAAGTACAAAAGCCTTGAAAACTTCCTCCGTTTATAAGTTTCATGTAGTTGTATGATATAATTTTACCCAGTGAAGTGATTGGATGCTGGGACTAAAGCTTTTATGTCTAACTAGTTTAGGAAAATGGGCTGCCCCAGTGTACTCATGGATGATGGGAAATGAGTCATGTTTTTACTTTTATACCACGATCTGTGTTTTCTTTGGAGGAGATTCTCTTCAAACATTGGGTCAATAATTGTGGTTAGTTTAAGAAAGGAGCTTGATAATTTAGTGGGAGCATAACAGCATATATGAAGTTGCTGAGAAGAAACAAAAGTCCTCAAGCATTGGATAAAATTCCATTCATGAGGTGGTCATCTGCAGTTATTTCAATCTTTTTAAAAAATGTTTTTATTTTTCCCCAAGTGTTATTATTTATTTATTTATTTGTTTCCTTGAACTTATTGAGTGACATTGATTAATAAAATTATATACGTTTCAGGTGTACAATTATATTAACACATCATCTGCATATTGTATTCTGTGTTTACCACCCCAAGTCAAGTCTTCCATCACCCTTTATCCCCCCTTTACACTCTGATGCCGCCCCCAAGCCCCCTTTCCCTCTGGGAATCATCATGATGTTGAGGCTTTTTTTCACCCAGCCCTGCCACACCCCCTTCTCTCTGACAGCAGTCAGTCTGTCCTCTGTATCTATGAGCCTGTTTCTATTTTGTTTGTTAGTTTATTTTGCTCATTAGGTTCCACATGTAAGTAAAATCATATGGTACTTGTCTTTCTGTGACTGGCTTATTTCATTTAGCATAATGCTTTGCAGGTCCATCCATGCTGTCTCAAAGGATAAGATTTTATTGAGGTTACACTGGTTAATAAAATTATATAAATTTCAAATGTACAATTCTATAATTCATCATCTGTATATTGTGTTCATCTTTCAAAGCCTTGTCTTCCTTCCATTATCATTTATCCTGGCTTTACCTTCTTTTATCTCCCCCGACCCCATTTTTTCTGCTAATCACCATACTGATGTCTGGGTCTATGAGGCTTTTTTGTTTGTTTGTTTTTTATTAAGCCCTTCACCTAGCCGCCCAAACCCCTCCTGCCTGACAGATGTCAATTTGTTCTCTGTATCTATGAGTCTGTTTCTGTTTTGTGGGCAGGGAGAATACAATACCTCTTCCTATAAAGGCATGACCCCTTGACTATCATTTCTCTTCTTTACCTCATTGCACTCTTGGGCCCATTGACAGCTGATAGGCTGATTAAAAAAAAAAACAAAAAAAGACTTGGATATTTCCTTTTGTTTTTTAGAAAGGACTAGTCTTGCCTTTAGGCTCTCAACACTTTGCCCGTCTCTTCTGTATTTCAGCTCATTAGATTGTCATTTTCCATTTTTCTGTCTTTCTCACAAGGTTCTCATTCAGGATTCCCAAGTTCTCCAGCCCGCTGAACTTCACAATGACTTCAGTGGGCTAGAGAGCTTGGGAATCCTCTGATTCACAATCTGCATTTAACATGTTCCCTAGTTGTTTTTGTGCCTGTTAAAGTTAGAGATATGTTGAAATAATGAAGACACAGATTGATTCTTTCTCTCCTTTGACAAGGAGTTTCTTTGCCTATTTTAGGCATATTTCTTTTCTCCTCCCAATTCCTTAGGGCAGTGGTCGGCAAACTCATTAGTCAACAGAGCCAAATATCAACAGTACAACGATTGAAATTTCTTTTGAGAGCCAAATTTTTTAAACTTAAACTATATAGGTAGGTACACTGTTATTAACTTAATTAGGGTACTCCTAAGGCTTAGGAGGAGCCACACTCAAGGGGCCAAAGAGCCGCATGTGGCTCGAGACCGCAGTTTGCCGACCACTGCCTTAGGAATTTACCTTGAGATTGTATTCTCTTCCCATTGTATTCAGTTTCTCTCTCAACTACAGTTCCCTGCACTGACTTTTTCAGTCTCAAATTTCTCCTTTAAACACTCTTATTTATCCAAATAAAATAAAAAAACACACCAGTTACTGCCCTAGTTCCTCTTGTCTTCAAAGCCAAACTTCTCCAATGAGATGTTCATAATTAATGTGTCCATTTCTTTTTCTAACACTTTCATTTCATTCCACTGCACAGTAGTCTCTGGGCCATCACACCACAAATACTGTTCTCAGTGAAGTCACATCTCTTCCTCTCCTGACGTTCTCAGCCTTTGACACTGTGGAAAGCACTGAGGAATGAATGAAGGACTGTATAAATGATTGACATCTCAGGACCTTTCCTTTCCACTTTCTTCTTTCAAGTATGACCTTCCTGTTCATCTCACCTTAGACCTCTGATTTCTAAGGAAAATAAGCAGATATTAAGGCACAGGGAAAAATGGTGTCAGTTTTATGACTGTTCTATAACTACTACTTAGAATAATACTAGGCACTCAAATTTTACTCAAAGAAGGAATATGTGGTTTAGATGACATGTTTTCCCCAAAATCTTCCACTAAAACTTTTTCTTTTTTATTTGACTTCATATAGTAATTACCCATTACAGAAATGAAACATCCAGCCTTGTTCTTTCTCCCATCCCCCTGCCCTGGGGAGAGATTTGTGCTTATATCAAAGGATGTTCTTATATGGTGAATAAACAGGATAGAGATAATGAGCTTTTCTACCCTTTTATCCTTGGGACTTATCATTTATTTAACTCTGAAGTCTCTTTAGACTTATGAGCAAGAAATTGGGCCTTTACTACTTCCATTATTTAAATATCTGTTAGAAGTGGCCTAGGTGAATTAATGGAAAGGAAGAGAGAATTTCCTAAGCCTCTCCTTTAATATAGAATTCAGAAGTTTGGAAGCTTAACCCAATTTTATTCTCAAAGACTGCTAGGAATCTTCTAGATAAATTTACATCTTTCAGACAACTATGCCTGTACAATTCCCTTTCTGCCAGTGGGCGTTGAGAGATCTATTCAATTTCTGGTAGTTTTGCTGGTAATTCCAGAAAGACAACTGGGGAAAAGTAATATATGCTCATTACAATTATATCTTCTCAGGGTACAGTCAATACCCTACAGGGGCGAAAGATACTACGATTATAGTCATTTGGCAAATGTTTATACTAGTATATTATCATGTTAGTATACTCCCATTTAGGAAATTCACAATGTACATTTTTATATGATATTTATGTTAAAGGATCACTATATTTTTGTCTTATAAATCTAATGTTTTGAGAAATAAGTTTGAGGGAGCACTGCTAAAAAGGAGACCCATGCAACCATTAAAAGTAGCTATAAGGTGCCCTGGCCCATGTTGCACAGTTTAGAGCATCAGGCCCATGAACCAAAGGTTTGGGGGTTTGATTCCTGGTCAAGGACAGGTACCTGGGTTGAAGGTTTAATCCCTGACTCTAGTCGGGGACATTTGGGAGGCAAGCAACCAATAGATGTGTCTCTCTCTTTCACTCCCTCTTCTTCCCTTCTACTCTCCCTAAAAATCAATGAAAAAAGTATCCTCGGGTGAGGATTAATAACAACAAAAAGCTAAAAGGTTAAGGCTTCAGTTGCCTTAATAATAATAGTTACCAGTGAGACCTCCTACTATCTCAGGCCATATATATGTGTATATGTAATTGCTAGTATTATGTGTACATCTTTTATAGATGAGTTCAGACAGATTATATAGTATCCTGCCTAAGACTGCTTACTTAATGGTACTGAGCTATACACCAGGACAATCTAAAGTTTGCCTTCCTTCCACTTTATCTTTATTGCTTCCCTTCCAATTGTCAAATTACCCATCAGAGTAGAAACATCATCTGCCTTATGGGAAGCTCTACACTGTTTTCATCCAGTATGGAGCTTTGGATAGGAAGTTCTGCTTAAATTGATGTAATCGCTGTATAATTATTTACTTGGCATTTCTAATGAAATAGCAATGACATGATGGCTTGATGGAGTGTCCTGACAGATGTACCTTCCAAGAGTGTAAGATAAACCCTGTAATTTTCTCAAGATTCAAAGTTATTTTCCACTCCCCTTGGTCAAAATCCATCCCTGTAAAGAGAGAAATTTTCCATATAAGGCAGTAGCCAGCATCAAGGTAGACCTCTCCAGCTTCTATTGTTTCCTTCCCCTCTGCAATCTCTACCAATGGAAAAACAATCCCATGCTTAACTCCTACAGCCTCTCTGATGTGAACTGACTCAGGAGTTGTTTAACATAAATAAACCACCTCCTTTTCAAAAAACTATGAAAGATACCTCCTTATAGTTTTAGCTGTCTGATGAAGGATTTGTATCATGTTCATTTGCACACCATTAATGGAAATTAAATTCTACTAGTAGTCTTTTTTTGAATAAAAATTAATAATGTAAAAAAGCTTTACAGAAGTGCTCTGAAATTCCTATGTATTTTTTTAAAATATATTTTTATTGATTTCAGAAAGGAAAGGAAAGGGAGAGAGAAATAGAAACATCAATGATGAGAGAGAATCATTGATTGGCTGCCTCTGTATTCCCTCTACTGGGGATCAAGCTTACAACCCCAGCATGTGCCCTTGGTTGGAAATTAACTTTCAGGCTGACACTCCATCCACTGAGCCAAACCAGTTAGGGCTGGATGTATTTTTAAATGTCCCTCCTAGATCACAGTTTTAGAGCCCTTCACTTCCTGGTTCCATCACTTAGAAGGTTGGTCTTGGAGGAGTTACTTATTCTTCCAGGATTTCATTTCTTTATTTGAAAAAAAAAAGCCATTTTAATAGTTTTTATGGTTTAGAATTTTTTAGGTATAAATGAAATGTTTATAATTTCCATAGCACAAAGCCTGGCATAAAGTATGCATATAATGAATATTAGGAATTTGGTATATCATCTTTTCTCCCCAACATAAAGACTAGAAATATATAAATAACTTATTTTCAGCATAAAAATGCTAATTTTAACTTACCACATTTTTGTCTTATGCTTCACAATAGAGAGCAATCTTATATTTTGTTATTGTTGTTCTTTTAATCTCTTCTGGGAGGGAAGACTCTACCATCACTCCTCCCATATTATTTGAAGGAGCTTTCTCCTACCTAAAGAGTAAGAAAAACTTTCCTCTAATTAAAACTAGCCTCTGCCCCATGGACTCCATGAAGCAGCCTTGAAGTTTCCAGCAGGAGAGGGAGCCTTCCTCACAAGTCTTTTTAGGTCCTATATCTGTCCTGCTTTATGATATATTACACTCTTTTTAAGACTTAAATAAAAATCCCCATGCTTACAGATTATAGCCCTTGTTTACACTTGAATAGGAATCCAGAAATCAGTGACCTGACCCTTCATAATGCCAGCTGATGAATAGGATACATGTATTGAAAGTTGAAATCCTACTTTGAACCTGAGCATCTTGTCAGTAGTGTTTATGGTGTTTCTCCTTTTGGCGTAGACTGTAGACTGTAAGCTGCTAGCACCTTGGGGTTCTCTTTGGAAAGTTGATTTGCTGCAAAAATCATAAAATTTGGCTACATAAACATGTTAACAGACATGTAAGATGGAGCAAGAACTTTAGTTTTAAAATGAGAAAGTCAGCTTTCCTTTGTTTATTTTATTCCTCTATTGTCCTTGACTATCCCCAGGACTTATAAATAACAAAAGTCATCTTAAGAATAGCACAATGGGGGAACTGGGAAGCTCTGCCAAATGTGCTAAATTCCACCTTCGCTCAAACAAATCCTGAAATCCAGTGTCTGTCTACCAGATGGCCCTGCCTTCCTAATAGCACTTGTTTCTCAGTGACATAGCTGAGTAATAAATTCCATATTTAATTTAAATATACTTTTAATAGATATATAGATTTTTATCTACAGGGGTGAGCAAAAATAGGCTTACAGTTGTAAGTACACAAAACACAGAGTTTATTCTTGTATTAATTATTGTATTATTTTTCATTTGAACAACTGTAAACCTACTTTTGCCCGCCCTTGTAGACAAAATCAACAGTACACATGCTTAGCTATTTTATGTCATGTAGCCCAGTAGATAGCATACCTTTAGCTCGCTTTTGGCTGCTTCTGCTGAATTCTCCCAACTAGTACAATCAAGGAGAATTACCATACCATTTGCTTGTGTTTATGCCACATGAGAAAGCCTTAGACTTAAGCTGTGCAGTTCATTCTGATTGCTACCAAGTAATTTTTTACAGATTTGTGAAGAAAAACCGTGGCTGATTTTCAGCAGCATGCTTGCCATGTTTTAGAAATTTGGCTAATTAAAACTTTCTGAGTAGACAATTAAATGGAAAGACCTTATATTTGAAAATTAAGACAGTGGCTAGACAAGAATACAAAATTTTATCATAGTGCACATAACATATTGAAATCTGAATTTTTTATGTGGGAGAGGGGATGAAGTTATTAATATATTCAAATAATTTCTATTTGAGTTTTTAATCTTCTCAAAGTCTCATCTGTCCTTGCGTTCTATAAACAAATCTGTGATTTTTTTCCCAATCATGCTGATACATTTTATGAGGTCGATTCTCTAAATTTAACTAAAATAAACATGAAAATAGTGGTCAGAAAATTTTCAATAGGATCATTACAGCTCTAAGTTCTTGTAAAGAGTCAAAAGGAAGTTTTTGAAACGTGTTCCCTACCAAAAAGAGAAAGAAAACAAATATTTTAAAGGAAGGGAAGGGAAGGGTCAGAAACCTAGGGAGAGATTTTTGGTTCTCTTACGTTTTGTGTTTGGCTGGTATCACTGAGACAACTGAAAACATTTGCTTGGTGGTTACCTAATGATAAGACTAGTATTATTGCTTGCATATTTGTTTGAGAACGCTGGTTTGCATTTGGCTTAGATTCTCATTTACAAGGCTGTCCAAATATCACAGAGAAGAATCGTGAAATAAATAAAGCCACGGAGCAGTATGTGTAGAGTGTGTCACATTGTGTTTGCTCACTGCTCTCCTAGTTGTTGTTTTTGGAAATGCAGAGTGGGCCAGTCCCAGGCGGTGGGGAGCCTCTGAAAGAAGGTCCGACACAACATGTCTTAACTTACCTATTTGAGGAAGCCTGTCTGTGTATGCTGTCTCTGGGGATGTTAACATTTAATGTCAGCCATGTAGACATTAGAGTAAAAGCATTTTGGGGTAGATTTTGAAGTAAAGAAAACAAGGAGGGTGTATTAAGCATGTCTCTTTATTCTAGGCCAGTGATAGCGAACCTTTTGAGCTCGGCGTGTCAGCATTTTGAAAAACCCTAACTTAACTCTGGTGCCATGTCACATTTATAAATTTTTTGATATTTGCAACCATAGCAAAACAAAGACTTATATTTTTGATATTTATTTAATATATTTAAATGCCATTTAACAAAGAAAAATCAACCAAAAAAAATGAGGTGACACGTGTGTCATAGGTTCGCCATCACTGTTCTAGGCCTTAGGACCCTGGAGAGCCTGCCCCGCCCAGGGATAGTCAATTCCTGGAGGTAGTGAAGGTTCTGACTCTGTGTGCACCATTTATATGCAAACTAACCAATTCAGAGCCCACACCTCCTCCATCTCTTCTATAGGACTCTTTAATTCTAGTTCAGTATTCCCTGCCCTAAGCACATTAGGGTCAGAGGTACCAGGCAACTAAGAACTGCTTTTATGCCCCAATTTGCTGAGATCATTCAAACCAATCAACCCAAGCCCTGCTCACCTTGCCTCATTGGTTTCTTCCCTTAAAAACCCCTAGTTTCCTCTTGCTCCCTCTGTCTTCCCAGTGGAGGGGATTCTCCTACTTCTCCAGGGAAGCAGACAACTATCATTCAAATGATATTCTTACATTTGTCTTTAAAATCTTGAACTCTCATCTGGCCTTGTATTTTGTGAGCAAATCTGGTAGCTCTGTTTATAGCATGGCATTTCCCTGTCCCCATTCCCCATCCCACTCCTCACCCCTTTAGGACCTGTAATAACCTATCTTTTCCAAATTTCTTCTCTGGGAAATCTAGTTTTTGCTCTCAAACCCTTCAGCTGATTGAAGCCCTTCCTCATTATAAAGGGTAATCTCTTCTATTTAAAGTCAATTGATAGTAAATATTAGCCATGTCTACAAAACACCTTCAGAGCAATCCCTACATTAGTGGCTGATGAAATAACTGGGTACTATGGCCTAGTCCAGTGGTCAGCAAACTGCGGCCCCTTGAGTGTGGCTCTTCCACAAAATACCACGTGCGGGCGCGCACGTACAGTGCGATTGAAACTTCATGGCCACACTGAAGGGGCCAAAGAGCCGCATGTGGCTCGCGAGCTGTGGTTTGCCGACCACAGGCCTAGTCAAGTGGACACATCAGACAAATCATCTCAATACCCAGAGTATTTCTTCTTGCTGTGCATTTTCATCCACATTGCATATTTTCAGAATTTTCAGGAAAATTAAAACCAAATCAGAAGCAGACTTGAAAGAGCCAAAAAATTCTCACTAATTTAGGAAAAGCCCAGAAGTTTAAAACTTATTTTCCCTGTAAATAAGCTTTTTACTTTGGTGTAGACCCATTTGTTTATTTTTTCCTTAGTTTTCCTTCTCTTCCCTGCAGCTGTGAGAGAAGTCTGAGATTTTGCTGCCTATGGTTTCTTCTAAGATTTGTATGGTTTCATGACTTACCTTTAAGTCTTTTATCTATTTTGAGTTTATTCTTGTGTATGGTGCAAGTTAGTGGGCTAGTTTCTTTTCTCTTTTTTTGCTTGTACCTGTCCAGTTATCCTAACGCCATTTATTGAGAGACTGACTTAACTCCTTTGTAAGATCTGGAAACAGCCCAAATGCTCATCAGTAGGTGAGTGGATAAAAAAGCTGTGGTGCATTTACACCATGGAATACTATTCAATTGTAAAAATGAATGATCTCTTACCATTTAAGACAGCAAGGAGGGGCCTGGAGAGTATTATGCTAAGCAAAATAAGCCAGTCAGAGAAAAAATGAGTATCACATGATCTTACTCATATGTGGAATCTAATGAACAAAATAAACTGATGAAAAAAAATAGATCCAGAGACATAGAAGCGTGGAACAGACTGGTGAATCTCAGAGGGATGGTGGGGGTGGGGGCAGTAGGAAGAGATTAAGGGGGGAATTTATATGCATAGCCCACAGACACAGACAATAGTGTGGTGAAAACCGGGGAGGGGTGGATGCATGGTGGAGAGGGTCAATGGGGAAAAAAAGGGGGAACATCTGTAATACTTTCAACAATAAAGATAAATTAAAAAAATAAAAAAGTAAATCTTACTTTTCCTTCTGTAGCATAGGTTGATTAGACACATAATCTCAAAATTGTGCTTAGGGCATGGAAAATTTTCTTGACCATTGTGTGGGCACTATGCAAAGACTTTTCTTTCATGTCAGAATGACAAGGGAGGGAGCCTTATGCTGTCTTGTTTTCTTTCCCATGGTTCTTCCCATATCAGATTCAGTTGCATTTTTTCTTGATTTAAATAGAATCCTGCCTGTATTCAAAGAAGCACAGTGGAATGGTCATTCACTAGCAGAGTGGCAGTGAGAGACCTTCAGGTATAAATTTCCTCTAGTTTGTCCTCTCAGAGTTCCTCTTGCCAATTTCTCTTGAATGGGCTGGGAATGGGTGGGTGGTCATTAAACAGTAGGTGGAAGGTGAGTGGGTGAAGAAAGCCATCCATTCTGATCTCCATAACTGGCCATTACCTCACCCCCTGCTGGGCCAGCACCTCAGGAGGGATACGATGGGCAGTTATAAAAAAGGAACGGCCAGAGAAGACCTGTAAAATGTTTATAGAACACCTATAAAATGACCCCCGAGGCTCAGTGAAAAGGCTGCTTTACAGTTAAAGCTTAGATTCCAGACTACTGGTTGACCCCCTGCTCTGCAAGAGGCCACCTTCACACTCACTAAACCAATTCAACCCAACCACTTGATTCCACCTTTTTTTTTTGTCCTCTTGTTTAGGGAGACTATAAATTGGGGGTGGGGTGAGGAAGGAATGTACTTCACATTGACCTTGAATTCTTTGACTGACTTAAGTTGTTGGGCCAGGTCTGCTAATAGACACACTGACATTCATATGGCTAGTCCAGATGGGATGCCAGGATCTATGGACTGAATTGCTTGCTATAGGTCATTATGAGACTATAATGGGTGGGCTGGTTTTGAGATCTTGACAGCTTGGTGTTGGTGGTTTATGTCCTTAACAATCAGACAGCCCCACCCCACCAATTTACAAACATTACAAAAGGTTGTCCCTTGAGAAGGATTAACTCAATTAAGAAATTACTGAAAACATGAGTGAAAAATTTGGGACTTTTCAAGCTCTAGGCCAGGAAAATGTCTCAATACATTTCTATGACTCAATACATTTTATTGAGATTTTAGGTGTAACAAAAGAATACTTTTAAGTGATATTTCAACTATTTTGTGATGAGGTCAAATAAGTCACTCCTTCCTCACAGTAGATTTACTTCTTCAGTAAGTAGAAAATGTATGTCTATTTGGTTCCTTAATATCAAATAATAATGGAAATGTTCTCACTTTTGTGACTTGGAATTATCATTTTTATTCTTCCAATAAGCATGTAATAAACTTATATAGATTTTGCCTTTTTAATTATATTCCATTTTGGCTCTCTTTTAACATTGTGTTTTGGTGAATAAATTGGTAGGGCTATAAGACATAAAAATACCAACCTCAGCAGGTATACTAGCTCTTAATGTCCCAACATAGCCTTCATGTAGTTTGCATATTTTTTCTAAAAGATGGAGTAAATTATAGGTAGCAATAGGCTTTCTTTAAAATTGATTACTAAACACAAAGCCCAGATGGTGTCCTCTCAGGTAATATTATTTTGCTTCCTGAAATATTATCTCATTAACTTCTATAACATAAGCAGTTGTTTTGTCAGTATTCAATGTTTAGTACTAGTTCTACATGATTACCTGTCATCCTTTAAATCTCCTTTGGGAGATTTTTTCATCAAAATGTAGAATTCTTTATTAACATCATTGTAATCACAATAATAAGCGATGAAAGTTGATATTAGGTTATTGTTTCCTGTAGCTCCTTCTAAAGAACACTTTACTATTTAATGGAGTCTCACATCAAGAGTAGATAGTTAAAAACAATTTTATGTTATGAAATGCAATTTCTATATAATTCTCTTATTAAAATCATCAAGTAATCTCCTCTCTAACAGGGTTTATAGAGTTTATTTAAATATAATGTTTTTATCATAAAAAAGCATACATGTGCATTATAGAAAATGCAAACACATAAAAATTATATAGAAGAAAGTTTGATGACCAATATTTTAGATATCACTTTATTGTATATATTTTAGTCAATATTAGTTGTCTAGACATGCTGCTTTATAAATCTTACTTTTTTCAACTTATCTTTATATTTTTGATTACTTCCATAAACAAATATAGGTATCCATTATAATTATAATGCCTGCATTATGTTCTTGCCTATGGATCTATTACAATTTATTGAACCAGTTAACAATTAGTATTTATAATTTTTCATTATTATAAATAGCACCATGAAGAACAACTATGCACATGCCTTCTTTTCAAATATATGCCATTATCTATCATGGCATACATTTCTAGCTTTGAAAATGCTGGGGCAAAATGTGTTCACATTTTAAACTTAGCAAAAATATATCACAAAAGGAGATTTCAATCAGGCTGCATCTGTCTGTACTACTATCAGTGATTCAAAGACAACTCCTGTTACCTCCCAACCCGGCTAGCACTGAAATTGGCAAACATTTCATAGTTTTAATTTTATAGGCAAAAGAAACATATGGCTATTTCCTTGCACTTTTTTTTAAAGAAGTTATTTTATGTACAGTTTATTTTTTTATGTGAAATATCTATATTCTTTGCCAATCCTATGTAATACCAAATGGCAGAACGGCCAGTTGCTATGACGCACACTGCCCACCAGGGGGCAGACGCTCAATGGAGGAGCTGCCCCCTCATGGTCAGTGCACTCACATAGGGGGAGCACCACTCAGTCAGAAGCTGGATCATGGCTGGCAAGCGCAGAGGTGGTGGCAAGAGCCTTTCCCGACTCCCAGGCTGCGAGAGGGTGCAGGCCGGGCTGAGGGAACCCCCCTGAGTGCATGAATCTCGTGTACCAGGCCTCTAGTTTTCTAATAAAAATATTTGCCATTTTTTCTACATACATAGACTTTTTTAAAATTTTACCAATTCATTACTTTAGGCTTTCTTAGATTTTTTAAAATGTTTAAAGTAACATTTTAAATGATAAAATTTATTAATCTTTATCTCCATATTTTCTGGGATTCATCTATAATCTAGGGCTTCTTAGAGTTATTTTTCTAGTAGAAACAAGTTGTTTCTAGATGCTTTACATGTTAAAAAGACAGGAATTGGCTCAGACATTGAAGTGTTGATTTCTCTCTGATTTCATAGTTTAGAAAAGATATGTCAATAATGTACTTTCTTTTTATTTCCTACATGATAATATATTTCTGCTCTTTTTAGTGAAAAAAAAAGTTGAATGGTTCCCAAATCTTTGTTTTATATCATTTCTTACCATCAAAACTCTATACATATTGGTTCATTTTCCCTGGCATCTCATGCTGTAGAGAGTTGTGAATATTCTTATCTTCTGTTCTTAATAGATGATCCAATTAATCTGCCAAAATACAGCATTCTTTCTTTAAACTTATTAATGAATAACTACATGTTGAATAAAAGGCAATAACTCTCTTAAGTTATTAATTTTTCTTGACCCAATATAAGATATATTAGTCCAAAAACACATATATACCTTCAACTTACTGGTAGAAAATAATTATATTTATTTAATCTCTGAATATATATTTGTTCAGATATGCCAATCAATATTCTGGCTCTTTATTGCCTATCTTTTGTACCTATTATATTAGTTAAGGTTCTCAAGTAAAATAGAATCAGTAGGATGTTTATCTCCATTTTTCTGTTTATCTATCTATCTATCTATCTATCTATCATCTATCTATCTATCTATCTATCTATCTATCTATCTATCTATCATCTACCTACCTACCTACCTATCTTCCTACCTATCTACCTATCAAGGATGGTGATTTATTGAAAGGAATTGGATTACAGATATGGGGGTCACAAATCCACAGTGCAGACTGGCATGTTGAAAAGTGTCTGTCTTAAGGCAGAACTTTTCTCCAGGGAATCTTCAGTTTGTTCTGAAGGCCTTCAACTGATTGGAAGAGGCCCACCACATTATGAAGGATGATAATCTCCTTTACTTAAAGCCAAATGATTTTAGATGATAAGCTCATCAACAAAAGTCCTTCACAGAAACACCTAGAAGAATGTTTAACCAAATACCTGGGTATTATAGCCTAACCAAGTTGACACATAAAACTAACCATCACACCTATTACTCCCGGACTTCTCACCTTTCTTTTTTCTCTATTCCTATATAATTTGTGTTATTTATTAAGTCTGAATTCTATTACTGATCACATATCCTTATTATACATTGATTATATGATCGCATTTTTTCTCTTTAGTTAATTTACTTTTCTCTGACCACTTCATTTAATCTTATTTTTTGTCTCATTAACTTATTTGACCCCCAAAATAAGTAGTCAATTACATTTTAATTTATTCTCTGAAATAAATATTATTTTTTACTAATTCTAAAATATATCATTTATTAATTATGTTTCTTTCTAATTTTCTTGCTGGATGATTTTTTCCTTGGTTCTTGTTAGTTTCTCCTCTTGTTATTTATGTTTAAATTGGGACAATTCTATTTAAACCTGTTACCAACCCAAAACAACAGGTCTGGAATCTCCTTAATTCTTAAAACATTAATATAAGACTTGATTAAATAGTATTCTTTAACTTGAATTTGAAATAAGTATATCCTATAATTTTTTAGTCCATATGCTTCCTGAAGGATTTGTGGTTAAAAAAAAAAAGTGTGTTTGTGTGAGTTTAAGTACCAATGTAATCAGTTATGGATATGAGAAGATTAGCTTTTTGTTGAGAGAATTATATTCTTTTCACTATTTATTTTAAAAATAGGAACATACATTACCTTTTTAGTAAAATAAAATACTAAAGGGAATGAGAATATAAAGTTGACAATATTCAATGAATTATGGCCTGTCATATATTATAAATATTATCTACAATAGAGAAATTTATGAAAATATTCTTTAACTATATTATTTTTAAATTAATTCATGCCATACAAATGTTTTACATAGGTTAATTTTAATTCATTAAGTAATAATGCTAAAAATGCACTTAGGTATTTTTGAGGCCTCTGACACCATATGGAAAAGTAATATTTTTTGGATGTATTTGCCTTCATCAGACCTAGCTTCCTCCAGGATCTGTTGGATGATTTCTAGCCACAGTACTTAAAATAAACATCTATAATTTTTATTGACAGCAGCTATCTTCAAAATGTCAAATCTATAATATGTGTGCAAAATATTCTAACAGGTGCAATAATGACAGCTTAAGGTCAGAATGAAACACACACAAAAATTAATGAGACCATATGCTTTGAGAATATTTATGAAATTCTTGTTATTTTTCCAGTTCAAATGAAGGTCAGGAAAAAATACTTGTGTAGGGGGTGTGGGAGATAGGAAAAAAAATGACTTGCTTTTTCTATAAGTATTACAAAAAGATAAATAAAAAAATAGTTACACAAATTACCTACTGAATAGTGTCTAAGAGGAAAGATGTGTTTCACTTTTTACAGTAAAAGTTTCACAGCACAGGCAAATTAGAGGGTCAGGACAAAAGAATGCTGCAAAAGTTCCATTCAGTTAGTATTATCTTGGGTGCATCACACCTAGCCTCAGTGGTGACTGCTCCCAGCTGGATGGGTACAAAGGGGTAATGTTGCCTGCTCACTCAGAGTAGACTAACTTTACTGGAGCAGATTTACATTAACAGAGGGATTTGTCAAGATTCGTTCAGATGCAAGTAACAGAAAACCCATATGCCTTAGGATGTCCAGTCTGGGACAATCTCAATTCTTCATCTGGGGCCTTGGCTAAATAAGCAAATGACAGCAACTACAAATCCTCCTGGGTATGAAACTTTCTTTTATTCACTGGAGTGTTTACTAGAGTAAAATCTGCACACCGCAGACATAGTAAAACTGGCAGGCACAACTTAATGGTAATGTAGTTGTTTGCATTTAAGTAACATTGAGATGCGAATGAATGACAGACTTTAGCTATGTATTGATAATAGTTTGGTGAGTCACATTTTGCCTGGAGATTCCAAAATCTTTTCAGCCTGGCACCATTGAATAGGGAACCTAAATTCTTAGTCTTTGAGACCAGATTTTCATACCCTCAAATGTACTTTCCACCTGAAAAGAGCCAGGGAGGTGATAGCCTCTTTCTCACGTAGCAAGAGACACATCCTCATTCTGGCAATTACTGATGCACCTACTGGGACCTGCAGGCAAAATAGCTGTTTCTCCCCTGACAGTAAAGGGTGGGGGGTGATTAAGAGATATTTGGGACTCACAGGCTGTTGCATTCACACCTTCTTCTCCATTGTTATCAAGATTCAAATAGAACGTGAACTCCCTCCTTTGGCTAGTGTTCAACCATTTTCTTCTCCACTCGGTTCTGGAAAGTCATGAGTCAGTCAGAAAGCTGGTTTGTGTATGTATCACAGACTCTGTGATGATCAAAGACCAACCTATATTTTAAGGTAACAAATTGTTCTATTCTAACCTTATAATGAGACTAATAAACTTATTAAAACTGACAATCTATCAAGTATAGAAAAAATGTACATACCTATATACATATATACATAATCTCATATATGCTCTTATAACTGAGAGATAAAATGATACACATGAACTTACATGATGCCATAAAAATGACAAATTAATATCCTTCTTAAATATAGAAACATAAATCCTTAATAATATTTTAGAATTTTTATTATAACAAATTTGGATTCATTTCATGAATGCAGGGCTAGTTTTTCATTTAAAAAAAATCAATGTGAATGTTTAAATGTGAAAAAAAATCTCACTAGATGCAGACAAAGGCATTTGACAGCATTCAACACACACTCTAGATAAACACTCTCAGCAGATTAGTAGTAGAGGTGATGTCCTCAATGTGACAAAGGACATTTAGGAAACATCCACAGATACATTATGGTAATGGGATAATGGTGAGATTATGAGTGCTTCCATTCATGACATCCTATTAAATGAACACAGTGTTGTATACAGGTCAATAAAACAAGGAGTAAAATAAGGACATAAAGACTGAGGGGAAAAATAGCACTTCCTTTAAACATAGAACACATCTTTGTTACTTAAGAAAAACTTAAGGAATCTGTCACCTCCTCCCTGTGCTCCCAAAATACTATGAGAAATAAGTTAATTTGCAAACTTACAGGTAAATGGTAAATAAATAAAAATCAATTTTATTTATATACTAGAGGCCTGGTGCATGAAAATTCATGCACTGGAGGGGAATCCCTCAGCCTGGCCTGCCCCCCTCATGGTCCAGGAGCCCTCGGGGGTGGAAGGCTACCGGCAATCAAGGGAAGGCGATGCCCCCATAACACCTCTGCTGCTGCTACTGGCAACAGCACAAGCCTCAGTCGGCCCTGGTTACCTGAGCCTCAGGTGGCCCTGGGTAGCTGGGCAGCTGCCATCTGAGGCTTGCCTGTGCCTCGGGCTAGCCCTGGGCGGCTGAGGGGCTGAGGGGGCTGGGGAACTCTGGAGGCAGGCGCCCTGGTGGGGCTGAGAGGACTAATCACCGCCATCTTGTGGTGTGAGCACCACCAGTTTTGAGGGCATGACAGTCAGTTAGCATATTCCCTTCTTATTGGCTGTGGGCGCCACCATCTTTGAGGGCGGGGCAGTCAATTATCATGTTCCCTCCTTATTGGCTGTGGGCGCCGCCATCTTTTGTGATGAAGTGATGGTCAATTAGCATATCCCCTCTTTATTTGATAGGATTATAGAAAAGAACAAATAAAAATATAATTTTTAAAATACTATTTTAAAATAAATCAGAACATATTTAGGTAAAATTTAGGAAATATGTATAAAATCTCTATACTGTGAATAAAAATTGGTAAAAGAAATTAAAGATGACTTAAGTTAATGCCAAGTATATGGACTTGAAAAGTCCATATTGTAATTAACTTAATTCTCTACACATTGATGTAGAGATTCAAAGTCATCACAATAAAATTTCCAATAGAAATCTTCAAGCTTATTTGAAAGTAAAGTGCCAATGCATAGTCCTTACAATAATCAAAGTTATCATAAAATAGAAATATAATTTTGGAGAAATTTTATACCTGATTTCAAAAGTTACTATAAAGCTACAGTAATGAAGAGACTGTACTTTTGGCACAAGTAGACAAATAGATTAATAAAATAGAGTTCATGAGTGTACACTTGACATGATCAGTTTTCAGCTTAAGTACCAACTCAGTTCAGTGGAGAAAGAAAAGTTATTGGATTTTTTAAAAATATATGGTTCTTGAGAAACTGGAAAAATAAATGGGGAAAAATAATACTCTACTCTTCATATAATATACAAACACTAATTTGAGAAGTATAATTATATTAAGTTCTTGAACTTAGAACTTATAGTTAGGAATATACAGTGGTAGAAATCAGAATTGTGTTTGCCAATCTGTGATGGAGATTGACAGTGGGGGAAAGAAATGTAATATCTGTTATATCTTAAACAGTGGATTGATTACTGGGGGGTAGATAGATAGATCAAAATTCGTCAAAATGCATATTTAATACCTATCTCTGCTTTTCACTATAGGTAAATTTTATCTCAATAAAAAATCCTCAACTGGTAAAGGAAGTTCTAACTCTGTAGATTTTATTTACAGGACACTCACAAGGAACTCTTGACACACCCAAAATAAATGAAAAACACCCTTTGAAATTAAAATCTGCTTTGTTTTAGTGGAAATATAAACCTCCCTTGAATTTAGCCAAAGAGAAAAAAAATGTATTTTTAAAAAGACCACTTAAAACTTGGTAAAAACAAATTCAAGTATTTAAAATAAAAAATATTATCATATCTCTGGAATACAGCTATGTTTATATGATACTAAACATCTAAGTGAAAGCAGAAAAACTCAAACATGCAGATGTTTTTATTCAAACCAACAAATAATCTCATGTTTACAACTCTAAAGATTGATGTCCAACAATAAAATTGATTTTTGTTGGAGTGACTCTACATTAGAGAAAGATGAAAGAGTAGGAGAAGGTGCTAGAGATAAAGTCACAATTAAATATTGATAAAAGTTGACTTTGGGAAAAGTAGAAAAAAAGATTTTTGAGGCTTCAAATTAAATGAATTAGTTCATGGTTATAGCTGTACTATTTATTTTTCCCAACTTGTGTTTAGTATTTTACACATTTTCTTAGAGCTTATGAGATTATATTTTCAAAAAGTATTTGGCTTAAGAATAACTACTGCTAAAATATTTAAAATAAAATATATTACAGAGCAGCTATTGGACCGTAATATTCACATTTATTTTCTTACATTTGTAAGAAGGCTGATCCCCCTTCTCCCAGCTTAATTGGACTACGAGGCTCAACTGACAGTATTTTTGTGAATGAGGTTAAAAACTATGACACCAGGCTCACTATATGTGTCATTCTAAGTAGTATCACTACATAGTTTTGAGGTGTAGTGTCATATAAATCAGTTTTAAGGCAATGCTTATATTTTTACCTATAATTTTTTTCTTATTTCACTTCTATTATTTATTTTTGCTTCACCCATAGTGTTTTTGTGCAAGCCCCCTAAATTCAGATATTTAGACTAGGAGCATATTGCTCCTAGCCTTTGGTTATCCTAATCTTTTATATTTATTTTCAGACATAAGCAGAACATTTCACTTCTTAAAAACAAAATTTTATGTGCATTCAGAATTCTTTTGATGTTCAGGACAAATGTAGATGGATCAAACAGCTTCCTTGCAGACCACAGTTAGCGTTATCTCTTGTTGGGTTTTAAAAGGAAGAGTGGACAGACAGTAAGCAGAGAGGCAGATCTTCACTGTGTTTACGACGACAGGCTCAGAGGCCAGTCAGCTTGGGTTCCAATTCTTACTCTGCTCCTTGACTCGGGATGTGACTTTTGGAAAGAACCCAAGTTCTCTTTAAATCAGTTTTCTCATCTTTAAATTGTATATATTTTTAAGAAACCTTTATTGTTGAAAGTATTGCATATGTCCCATCCCCCCCCCCCGCCATTGACCCCTTCTAGCCCGCCCCTACACCCCACCCCAGGCCTTCACCATCCGATTGTCTGTGCCCATGGGTTATGCATATATGTATACAAGTTCTTTGTCTGATCTCTTCCCTCCCTCCCACCCACCCACCCTCACCTTCTATGTTCCATGCTTCTGTGTCTCTGGATCTATTTTGTTCATCAGTTTATTTTTGATCATTAGATCATGTGATACTTGTCTTTCTCTGATTGGCTTTATATTTCATAGTTTTGCAAATTAAATGTGTTAGTACATTCAAAATGCTTGAAAGAAGGGTAAAAAATGCAGCAAGTGTCAGTCACTTTTATAAAAAATGAACATCGTCATCAGGCAACTTAAAAGTATCTAAGTAAAACCCACTGCAGGTTGGGAGATAGATCCATACAAGGAAGCTGATTTTTGAGGAAACTTTAGATTGTTGTAGTTGACTAGCCTCTAGGAGTGTCAGTGTACCACTTAATAAAAAACCAGCTGAGTCTGACAGCACATGTCTAGTACAGTTTCCTAGGGAATTGTTGGAAGCAGTCTGGCATTAATTGGTGAGCTGGGGGTTCTCTTTTCAGTGGTTTGGCCTCACTTCTAGAGGGATTAAATAAACCTGTAAACTGCTGAGAATATTTAAAAAATACTAAAGTAGGAATCAGAGTATTAATTTTTTGTTTTGGAATTTCATAGGTATGAATCAACCTATCTCTTCTTTCTTAAATGCGATTTAAGAGTAGCCTTTTGGAAGGAAACAACGACATGTAAACTCCTCACCTTCATGTGCTTAACTTAAAAACTTAAAAGAAGAGTGGAACATGCCTCATTACTTTGTTCTCTTGACAGATGACAGATTTCGGTCATGGGGGTGCGTGTGTGTGTGTGTGTGTGTGTGTGTGTGTGTGATCTGAGTTGAATAATAAACAAGAAAATGGTGTAATTCACTGGAACATATTGAGAAATTATTTTGGCAAGCAGAATATAATCTTACATGATGACACTGTTGCTTCTACTTGCATTATTTCTTTTTCATCCTGAAGTGTGTGTTTGAGATGTAATGGACATGTTCTTGGACACAATGGACACAATCAATTACCTTTTAACTTTTAAGATCATGAGACTTAAACTATTTTACAATGGTCCTCTTTTCCGTGTTATTCCAAACCAGTTTCCCAAAATAAATCTCCTTACTGATATGTTCCTATACTGATAGGTATATACACACAGAATTGATCTTTGAGCAGGGCAATTAAATAAATTTGAGTAAACCTAAATTTTAGGAAAGCATCCCTTGTTATTGCTTTAACAATGGAGCAATTGTGTTCCCCCTGTGTGGTCCAGAGTGCATAGGTACAGCTTTGTAAGAGCAGCTGTGAAAACAGTCTGCCTTCCTTGTGTTTAGATACCTATCTGGGATCATGGAATGATGGAGGAAATAAAAACTTCAAAATGTAATAATGGTAGAAAACATACTTTAGTTGTATTTATCCTTAATCCTAATAAGAAAGCCCAGACTATATACTTTCTTTTTTTCCAAAAATATATTTAATATATCACCTTTACTAAAACCCATATACGCTATGTATCATGTTTCAATACCCAAAGGTACTCTTTCTGTGGCTTAATACACTAGTGATACAATGCCGTAACTTCAGAAAGTGAGGAGATAATTCCACTGTATAAGAACACTCAATTATGGAACACATTTTGAGATTTGGACTGTAATAGAAAGCACTGGGAAGGTGGTCTTGCATTTCACTTTAATCAAATATCCCCTCTTTATTGGATCCCCTGGCTCTTTATGCTAAATGAATACATTTAATTTATATTAGAAATATGATGAAAATGAGTCCAGTTCATTTAACAATATGTTAAGGGGATAAGAAAGAAATTCAAATTAACATATATACAGGTAATAAAAATTTCATTTCTTTTCATTTGAATTAAAGTACTGATAAAATGACAATTTCTGCTTCATCAGTTAGTATTTTGGGTAAGAAATAGTTGGCAGAGATGTTTACTTTTTGGACAAAAACTCTGTATTTGCGAAACAAAAATTAATATTTTCAGATACATTTTGCAAGTACCATATTTTAAGAAACATTTGTTTAGATTATCGCCTAGATATTTTGTTTGCTGAAACATTTAAATTTAAATATGAATTTATTAAAGAAATAAAAGGTAAAATGACTTTAAAGCAAATATTTGTTGTGTGAGTCTAAATCTAAATTAATTCAGACTTTTTTTTCTTAGTAGAAAAATATCAAGCATGTGGCTTATGGTTTTGAGCTTCCTTGAACTAATGAGCAGTGTCTTCATAAGTCACATATGTCTTTGTAATTGACATGTTTCAACCTGGAAATAAGATATATTTTTTGGAAATTTTAAGAATACTATCATATATTGAAAAAATAGAGCCAATCTCTTGAAAATAAATACACAGAAATACTGGAAGAATGTTTAGGCAGATTCTTGAGTGCTGGTATAAATGGCTCACTGCTTATTGGAATTAAAACTTGACCAGCCGGCTGGTATGGCTCAGTTAGTTGTGTGTCATCCTGGTCACCTAAATGTTGCTGGTTCAAATTCCTAGTGAAGGCACATGCCCTGGTTGCAGTTCTTGATCCCCAGTAGGGGGCGTGCAAGAGGCAGCCAATCAATGTTTCGCTCGCACATTCTCTCTCTCTCTCTCCTTCTAAAAATCAATTTCTAAAATCGTACAATACACACACACACACACACACACACACACACACACACACAACGCATGGCCAGCTGGTGCAGAAAGAACAAGGGAGAGCATCCAATGTATAATTGGTAGAAGGTAGTTTTGTTAAGAAGATGCACAAACAACAAAAACCCTTTTGATGTTTGGGAAGATGGAGTTTAGAAGAAAAACTAAGTGTCCATGGTTAATAGAAGTGTAAAAAGATCAAGAATAGGTAAACCAATAGATTAGACACATGACCGCAACACCATGAGGATTAGGAAAAAATGAATTCTTTCTGGTTTAAAAAGCTTCTGCCTCATTTAGATTTCTTTTGCACTTTACATCTAGCAAACAATGTAGTGGTAGCTGAAAATAATTGGGTTTGTTGCCTACTTCCACCATGGGAATATAAACTTAGGCCAATCATATGATAAACTCTCTGATGAATACACCGAAGTTACTTGATTGTAATAGACATTGCATATATATTCATTTCCCTTTTACCTACATACTCCTTAGCCAGATTTAGTGTTTACAAAGAGACCCTGAACACCTTCATTAAGCTACTTAGGGTCAAGTTATTATGGGGACCTTAAATATTTAGAAATTACAAGTAAGTAGAATAACTCTATCCTTTGCCAATTTGAGCAGATAAGACTATTTATACACTTTTATTTTTTTTCTGGGAAACATTTTACTCTTTTTATAAAATAATATTACTCTTCATGTAGCTCAGCGGAGGCAACCACTTCTTCCTATATTTCTAAAGCAGGGGTAGAAGCTCCTGGATGGACCAGGTGCGCCAATGAAAACATGGGTTTCACTCAGCCAACTGTTGCTAAGTGCAAATGAGAGTTTGGTGTTCCCACGTGCTCTGAGTCTTAAAAGAAGCTGGAACTGCAGCTTTTTAAATAATATAGTCTAACTTTTTTATATTACATGAATACTAGAGACCCGGTGCACAGATTTGTGCATGGGTGGGGTCCCTCAGCCTGGCCTGAGGCCTCTTGCAATCCTGGACCCCAAGGGATGTAGTAGTGCCCGAAGCAGCAGGCGGCCAGGGGTAACTGGAGCCCAGGCCAGGTGCTGCGCTGCTCCCTCTCATCCTGGCCCCGCTGCACCTGCCGCAGAGGAGGGAGAGGATTGTGCCGCCACAGCTGCACTTGCCAAGCGTGAGCCCAGTGTCTGGCACCTGTCAGTCAGCTGAGCAGCGCTCCTGCTGTGGGAGCACACTGACCACCAGGGGGCAGCTTCTGCATTGAGCATCTACCCCCTGGTGGTCATTGCGCATCATAGCGACCAGTCGTTTGGTCATTTGGTCACTTAGGCTTTTATATATATAGATAAATATTTATAACACTGTGTGAGCTAAACAAAACTTGAGTGGCATCAGCCAGTTTGTTAAAAATCATCACCAAAAGTCAAACCATGCGAGAGTAGCTGGAGTTTTAAATTATCTGAGGTAAATCTGAAAAATTATTCCTATTGAAATAAAATGACTTTTGAACAGGAAACTTTAATTCCTTCAAGGAGCTTCCCCAGGCCCAGGCTGCTGCCCAGCATGATTTAAAGTCTCTTCTCAATTACCCTTTTCATATTTTCATTTGAGATATGTAATAATACTATTCTAAAATAAAAATAGGATATGAGATTTAGAAGATACGAATATAATGATGTGTAATTAATATAGAGTATATGTATATGTACTATCTTAGAAAATCTTGGAGTTATAGCTTTCATGATAGAATATGTATCACAATTTTATCATATTAGAAAAATGAGTTAGACACACATATTGTAACATGCTAGGAGAAAAAGGATTATGGTTTTCCCTTTGTATTTCTATCGTTTTGGCCAGACTTTTAATGTTTAATATGTATATAATGAATTAAGTTCTGACTAATAGTTTATTCTGATTTTACATGTCTTACCTGCTCAAGAGTGGGGGTTCTTGGCACTCATATATTAAGAAAACAATCAGTGCTCATTTATTCTTTGGTTCCTTAAGAATTTGTAAAGGTCGTATTATTAAAGCAGGGTTGACACATATAGAACAAACAGAGAAGTAATGAGAAATAACAAGGGAAAGGGCATCGCATTCAGATTTAGGAATGATTGCCTACAGAGTGAAAATCTGTGAAGGATTACTTTTATTTTATGTTTCCTCATCTGTGGAGATTCTATTCCAACCCAAACCTGAACCACAGAGACCTCTGGAACCAAACCTTATTGAATAAGGTCTTCCAATGAGTTTTTTCAAGGATTGCTGTTACCAAATACCCCAACTTACCGTCACTATTAAAAGAGCTGTTCTTCTGTTTCAGCCATGAATTCTGAATCATTTCCTTGGAATAATTTTGTTAGGACTATGATTTTTAAAACTTGATCTGGCTATATTTATTACAAACACACATGCACACAGATATATATTCAGTTAATACAGCGCTTTTCAACCTTTTAGATCTCATGGCACACATAAACTAATTACTAAAATTCTATAGCACACCAAAAATATACTTTCTGCTGATCTGACAAAAAAAATAGGTATGATTTTGATTCATTCACATTGGATGGCTATTGTTGTGTTGGCTGTTGTTACTTTTTTATTATTTGACAATTTAAGGGAAAGGAGTTAGGTATTGCATGTTTCAAAAATTCTTGGGGCACACTGGTTAAAAATCAGAGTTAATGTTTTGAACAGAAAAATTTTTGAAAGTATCATGATTGAATTTGTTAAAGATTTAAAAATATAGAAAATATCAAGATATACAAACATAGTTAATGTATTTACCAAATCCTGCAACCTTCCTATAGATATTAAACTGGAATGTATCACAAATATTATAACAAATAATTGTAAATATATACTTGCTATATCATGAAACCAAATCGTTGTCTATTCTTGTAATTTTCTTCTGGCCTTAAAAAAGTCACCAACATATTTCTTGACATGATAGTGGAACACACCCCACACCCACCCAACCACACACACACACATATGTCAGTGTACACATATGAGAGTCAAAAGTTAGCATTTAAAATTCAAACCTGCTTAGACAATTCTTTCCTATGCATAATTTCAGATAAATCTTTGTGAAGTCATGACAGTGATAAACTGTGAACACCTGGCATGCTATCATTGATAATGACAGAAGGCTATAGAAATCTGATATATATTTCTTCTTAATAGGAAAAGTAATTAGTCTTTATGGAAGCCATAATCCAAAGGGTGTACATTTGGCCTTTTTACAGGCCTTGGGATGGTTTTACTACTTAAAGAAAGGTTTTACTCAGATTCAACTAATAGAGGAACGTATATATATTTTTAATATTGTGATGCTTCTACAATATTTTACTTCTTTCAATCAGGTTCTGAAAAAAAAATCTCATTTTAGAGATATGAAAATACCTAAAAAATAAAGACAAACTTCAGATGAGTAAGAATTCCATGAACCATTCACATTACTTTTTAATTAAATTAATAATTTCTGAATCCATAGAATAAGATTTGAACCTCTAATAATGGCATTTTAATAAAAAATAGTTATCTATCTCTGTAAATTAAATGTAAAATTACCTCAACATTAATTTATGATAGTCCAAAAACTTTGTCAGTTATTTGAGTTAGTATTTCTTCAAATTCAGAACTTCTTAGTTTCAAAAATTGAATTTTTCTAACTGCCTGGAAAAAATGTTGTTTTATAGTAAGTGTTTTGCCACTGCTATTTTTAAGGGACACTTTTAATAGCTTCTTCCTCATTAATATTGCTTTGGGAACCTGTTTGATGTATAACATACAAAAAATAAAACAAAAAACCATGAACATGCTCACAGGCTCATAACACATTAGGGTTGGAATGTATTTTTATATCCCAACTTGTCTAGACATAAATTATGCAGAATGGAAGGTGAGGACAGGCAGAAAGAGATAAACATCAGCAGGGTTTATTGCTTCCTTTATTTTTCAAGTGGGCTTCTTCCTTACAGAAGCTTTAATTGTGCTTCAGTTAGGTGGTCACCCAAACAACTAATGACAGTCACACTCTTGACAAATTTACTGTGGCAGAATTAGTTCTAAGGTGATTAAAATGCATATCTAAACTAATCAATTTATTATCGTGCTAGCTGAAGTTTATTATCAAATCTAGATAAAACTCATAACACACAGTTTTCTGTTTAATTTATATAATACTGTATTAGCTGTGTAAATAAATGAAATAAAATCAGTAAACTGTAATTTAAAATGTCTAATTGTGTGAGGCCAAATTTTTATTTTTTCTATCTCTGTAAAAAAAAAAATTTAGGAAAAATAACTTTTTTTTCAGAAGACAGGATTGATATTATGTATTTATTAACATGTCAGGGTATAACTGTGTCTCACAGTCAAAACTGCAGAACTTGTTAGCAGTAACCAGCTTTTACCAAATTTAGCTCAAGTCAGTACAATAATGTTGGTATCTGCAAAGCCACACAGAGTATTATGACTGACAGGGGCATATCCACCAACCAGTGTTCAAAACTATGTTAAAACAGAGCAGTTGAGTGAACAAAAACAACAACAAAAATAAACAGAGAGAGAGAGAGAGAAAGTGAGACCCTGCTGGGAGCACAGGATTAAAGCAAGCCCACTTAAAGTACCCTGTTGTTTCTTTTTCTTATCCTTTTTTCTGTCAGTTTCTTTTTTTAAAATTTTTTTATTGATTAAGTTATTAATCAATAAGAGAGAGAGAGAGAGAGAACCCAAGAACCCATGGACAGAGGCAGCAGTGTGATGATTACCAGTGGGGAGGGAGTGGTGGGTGGAAGTAGAAGAGGGTATAAGAGGAATAAATGGTGATGGGGAAAACATTTTTAAAAAATAAAGGAAAATTAAAATAAAATGTAAAAAACAACAACAAACAGAGCAGTTGAGAAAGCTAAAAACAACTAAAACTTCTCAAATGTTGCTATTCCCATGTTTGTGCACTGGTAACATAAAAACAGCTGAACTCCAAATGTCTTCATTTATGGTAATGATCTTGATTGAGACCAAGCATGGAAATTTTCAGCCTGAAAGGATTGTCTTTGTCAAAGTTATGAAAAGTTTGAATACATAGTTTTAAATAGACATGCATTCCCTTCCTTTGTAAAGCTGGGGTTAATAATATTTGCTATAACTGTAATAAATTACTTTTAAAAATTAAGCATGGAAAATTAGCTTTGTCTTAAGAATTAATTCTAGTAATCAAAAGCAATGCCAAAAAGGAAAGTCACTTTTTTACCCCCCTCAAACCCAAGCACATTTAGCTTAAGCTAAATACAAGCATAGGCTTTCACTCATAGGTACTAAAAATCATTTATTTATATATGAAGCATATAAGTGGTAGGTAGACAGGTAGATAGATCAATGGATATGTAGCTAGGCAGAGAAAAACAGAAAGAAAAGAAGAAGGGGAGGGAGAGAAGGAAGAAGGAAGGAAACAAAATTGAGGAAAAAAGAAAATAAAAGCAAATAGAAATTTATGAAATGTTATGCAAAATATACACAAATTCTTCTTTATAGTAATATAAAAATAGTTCTGTTGAATTTTCACTTTAAATATATAAGATAAAAGAAATTTTTAAAGATAATGGCCTTTTAGCCATATTTCTAACAAGCAACCATTGAAAAGTAGTGAAAGAAAGCAATATATATGGAAATATATATATTTGTCACTATAAAAGATTATTTTTGCTTTAGTATTTATAGTGAGGCTGTAATTTCTGGGTATGAAGAGTAGACTAGTAAACTAGTATGTAAATATGATGAATGTTGCATAAAACATCAATCTCCACCACTTTCTTGTTTGTCTTCTATTCTTTCTTCCAGCTAAGCATCTGTCTGTTCTTCAGAGGTATCTTTTCCTCTACATACCTGTTAGAATAAGTATGTTCAAAAGAATTTATAGGTTAACATGTTTGGTATGTTCCTATGTATACTTCTACAATATTTTGATTTTAAAACAATATCTAGGAAAAAACAACTGATAAAATCATTAACAATAATATTAAGTATAACACCAGAATCAATTGGCCTAACTTTTATGCCTACATATGATCTTGTGTATGTATTTTAACATTTTCAATCTCCTGTATCTTCATTTGTAAATATTGATATAATAATATTTGCTATAGCTACCTCTCAGGATTGTTATTAAAAATTATTAAATGGGTTAATATATAAGAAATAAAGTGATATGTAGAATTCAAAGCAGCATATACATTTCAGGTATTGTACTTCATGATGTTGACAAACACCCGGGGAGACAAAAGGCAATCTTAAATTGGTATTTCTGGAGGCAGATGGCTACAGTGAGCATCCCCAGCTCTCCAGGCCAGTGTCACCATGATAATGGCAGAAAGTGAGACCCAGCTGGGAGCACAGGATTAAAGCAAGCCCACTTAAAGCACCCTGTTGTTTCTTTTTCTTTTTTCTGTCAGTTTTTTAAAATTATTTTATTGATTAAGTTATTACATATGTGTCCTTATCCCCACGTTACCCCCAACCCCCCACTCATGCCCTCACCCCCCAGTTGTCTATGTCCATTGGTTAGGCCTATATGCTTGCATATAAGTCTTTGGTTGATCTCTCCCCCTTACCCCCACCCTCCCCTACCTTCCCACTGAGGTTTGATGGTCTGATCTCTGATTAATGCTTCTCTGTTGTTTCTCCCTAAGGGTTTGAAGTAGTCCTCTGAGCAATAGGGGTGTCTGGTAGATAGTGGCAGCAAAGGCATCATTCACTATTTAATGGGTGCCTATGTCTTTCTTTAAAAAAAATTATTGATTTCATAGAGGAAGAGAGAGTGAGAGAGTGATAGAAACATCAATGATGAAAGAGAATAATTGATTGGCTGCCTCCTGCACACCCCACACTGGGGATCAAGCCTACAACCCGGACATGTGCCCTGACCAGGAATCAAATTGTGACCTCCTGGTTCATAGGTCTACACTCAACCATTAAGCCACACTGGCTTGCCTGCACATGTCTTTCATTCCCTCTTAGCTGTTGAAACTCACTGTGCCTGCCCAGATTAGGGCTTTCCTCCCCCACCTCAAGATTCTTACTAGAGCAAGTACCTAGGGAAAGGTGAGTTCACAGAGAAAAAAAAATATTTTTTTTACCATAGAACTACTACAAAAGACAATAAAAGGAACATCATCTGAAGTAGTGGGATCAAAATTGTTTAATCATGTACTTAAACTAACAGGGTAAACTATTTCAAATTAAAATTATTGAAAAGACTTGTTTATTAATATATCACATGTGTATGGTAGACTCCAATTTGATCAAAATTATAATTATGAAAGGTAATATGATAAAATGTATAGAGACAAATAAAGGGTTTACCTTTGTGATCCAGGAAAATAAAGGATTTTGTAAGCATAATTTCAAATATGAACTATAGTAAACGTGATAGATTTTATGATATTATTTATGTTCAATGAGGAATGATCATGCCAAAGGCAATATAGAGGAAATGATGGAGCAATATCTGCAATCTCTAAAACCACGATGAATTAATATCTAGAATATTCAGGAAACATTTCTAAAGCAGTGTGTGTGCCCCCCACCCCCCACCCCCCAATAAGGGCAAAAGATATGACCTAATAGGTCACAGACAACACCAAGGCTAGCATGCTCATGAAGTGACATTCAAACCCATCGGAATTGAGAGTAATGGACATTTAACTAAAGGCCTTTATACTGTTAGATTGTCAAAAATTAGAAAATTGGCTAGAACTAATGTTGGTGGTGATGTGGGATATAGAAACTCTTATATACAGCTAGTGAGAGTATGCTCTGAAATGAAATTTGCCATTTTGAAGAACATCATAGCAATACTAGGTCAAATTAATAATATAACCCATGGCTAGCTCAGATATTCCATTGCTAGGTATTTACCTAAGAGAAAGTCTCACGCATGTTCATAAAGTGTGCAAGGATGAGTACTGTGGAAATGTTTGTGGAGGTGAAGAGTCTGAGGAATTTTGAGTGCCCACAATCGGGAAAGTGAATACTAAAGTACGCAGTAGTTAGGAGCAGAACTTCAGATGTGCACGTAGTTGAATCTGAAAACCAGAGTACTGAGTGGAAAAATAAAAGAGAGGTACCTATTAGACTGCCACTGATATAAAATAAAATATGTGCTCACACACAGCACACACTTTTGGGAATGCGTACAAGCAAAATTAAGTAAATGCGTTTAAATTTCAATTAAACACATTTGTGATCCAAGAAAAAGAAAGCAAAAAGAAGAAAGCTAAGCAAAACAACAACAAAGAAATCTGTGTTTGTCATTGCTAAGACTAAGATAATGTTCAGGTTTGGCACAGGTGGAAAATGTCTAACATTTTTCATTTTCTGTTTAAGAATTGTTTTGCCCAGAAGACCTAAGTGACTTTCTATGTTAGGACGAAGGAGGAACTTGAACTCCATTACACATGGTCTCTTGATCACACAGCACTTCCCCTTCCGCGCACTCTCTGTAAGAAAATCTCTATCTTGTTTTGATACACAGAGTATGACTTTGAAATTTTAGATTTCTTTAGCTTGAAAAAAAAAGCTTTATAATTATAATAGGATCTTCATAGCAGCAAATAAAACAAAAATGATTAAGAGATTTATGTAACTATTCATATTTTTGCTTATGTTTTCTTGGAGTGCTTTTCTGTCTGAGCTTATGTTAAGCAGTTCACCTTGGGGAGTGTAGACAACATTTTGGAAGGAACGGCTTTTGACAAGATTTTAATTTTGTGTCTGTGCCTGTGTGTCTGTGTGTGTACACAGATATCAGGTTAGTTAAACATCACAATTTCTTCCTATTCAAAACCAGGAAATTCAAAGTACATAAAATAATATTTTCAAATCAAAATCAATATAATAAGATAGTATTAATAAACTATACTATTAATAATATAATGTATAATTCAGTAAAATATTGTTATATCTATTGGATAATGTCCACTAGATTGTGATGACCTAAAGTAATAACAATGTTAAACCTGTAGAAAAATTAATTTTAAAATGTACAACATTTTCCATCACAGAATGATTGAAACCATTTCAGAGCACTTCTCTGTTGGAAGGTGAAAGTTCAGAAGGAATTTAATATGAAACTGATTGTGGTTAGAAAACCAAGAGCTGACCTTATTTTTCTTGAAAAAGCAAAAGCAAAAGGAACCTCAAATTATATCCCTCATCCAAACCCAACACCTAAAGCAACATTGCAACCTCTTCTAAAGTTGCCTGGGGACATAGACTCAGAACTTACTTGCAAAATGGTTTTGTAATTGAAATTTTAACATCACTTTCTAAGCAGACCGTCTCTCCTTGGGTGTCCAAAGAGTGCCACAGACACTTTCGGGCTGTAAGTTCCCTCCTTATGGGGTCCCAGAACAAAGTGGGAGGGCTTCAGACCACAGAAAGTAAACTCAATTTTTCCTCATTTTGCAGAAGGAGAATTACACATCGCAGTGGTGAATAGACGGTTCAGAATCCCCTGATGCTGTGAAGGACCTGATCCCCACTCTCCCTCATGACCTAAGTTAGGTCCCATGGGAAACTATTAACTCTTCTATTGCATCTATATCTACCCAGTAAGATACATACGAAAAGCCATACAGAGAGGTAAAAAGTCCCCCATAGCTGAATCCAGTCCCAGTTTCCAGAGTTTTGGCAACCACACATTCTGATGTGTTCATGAGTCTGCTAGTGGGCAAATAGTATTTTTCAATTTAAAAATTCAATAATCACAGAACCATTTTGAGTACATAAACTCGCTTAACCTTTGAAAACCTTTCTCACTCTTTGAGAGGAAGCAACCTCCTCCTCCTCCTCCTCCTCCTCCTCCTCCTTCTTCTTCTTCTCCTTAATGCAAGCTTTTCAGTAGAGTAACCAAACCAAAAAAAAAAAAAAAATCCCCCAAAACAAAAACACTATATTTCTTCATCACAGTCCATTTCCTGGAATTGGCTACATCCAAAAAAGACAGAGTTGAGCCACCACAAGAAAGGCTTTTGTACTGGAATTCCAAGCCAGGCGCAAACCAAAGCCTACTGGAAACCTTGTGGGAAAGCGATCTGTAAGGTTTCTCCTCTCCAGAACCTCAGGCTATCATTTGAGTCTGAAGGTGATTCAAGATCATCCGTCACTGATTATAGTTTTATTATTATTGTTTTTAAAAGAGGCCTATTTCTATATCCTTGAAAATATCATTATGAGAAATTTGTTCCTAAAAGAAATTGCTCCAGATCTAACCATTTCTGAAAACAAAATGCTCTTTCATTTTCTTAAGTGTTCTTCAACCACAAAGTCTCTGAAAACACCATAACCTATCTTTACTACAAAGTCAGGCAAAGCCTTTTTAAAAATGGGGGAAATTTTATAATTCACACTTTGGTTTTATATACTTTTCCTGGTATATGGGAGCAGGAAATTATAGACATTGTAGAAACTCAGGATAAACATAGAAAGACCACCAGGTTGTGTGGTGAAGGGGCAGACTGTGGATACGCACTCATGATGTGGGGTTCCTGCCTTTGGCAGAGTCACTTCCCAGCCCACCCTTTTCTTCTTCTTTTTTTCTCTCTTCAAAGCCCTTTACTTGACCTGCATTCTTTTCCATGGCCACATCCATCCTCCCCACTCTGCTGTTCTTCCCTTTAAGACGTCTACAGAGCCAGGCAGTAGTTCCCAATGATCATTTATATCTGACGTCTACACACAAAGGGAAAGATGTCTAAATTTCCTACTAAACAGGGCTAAGTGAAATACTGATGAACTTTGAAGCAGTTCCTTTATATGAGATCTAGTAAGACTGTGGGCTAATATTTTCATACTTCTGTCGTGCACATCATGCCATTCCTACTATCTCTCTCCCCTTCTTGACCCAACATGGAGATTCAGTCTGAGGTTTAGCCTGGCCCAAATAAATGCCAGACCAACTTCCTCCAATGAAGATATACCATGCAATGCCATTTTTGGTCTGGATTTTTATCTGCATATTCTCTATTGGGTCATGTCCTCAGCATGTAAAGTGACTCTGATTCTTTAAAAATCCTTTCTAATCATGTTCCCAGTTATCATTCATCAGGTTCCCTGCTTAAGCGACTTGCCTTTGCTACCTCACTTCCCACTCCCTTTAGCTCTGAGGCCTCCAGTCTACTGAAAGTGCTCTTGTTAAAAGACTGGTGACTTCAGGTTGTTTAATCCAATGTAGAAATTTTAATTCTGTGTGCTCATTTTAACCTTTCAGAAGTATTTAAAAAGTTCTCTTTGTCACTCTCTCTGTGAAAACTCTCTCTTTGATAGACTCTATGGCATGATATTGTATTTTTTTCTATATTCTTAGTCATTTTTATTTTCATTTTTCTCTTCCATTTTTTTTTGCTCCTTTCCCAGATTTAAACATTTTTTCGGACTTTTTCAGGGTGTTACTCCTTACACACTCTCACTCAAAGAAAGCATACCAATTCCTGTGTCTTCAGATAAAGTAACAAAAGGAGGTAGCATTAATATGGTTTATTTTCTTGAGTTCTTTATTAATTTTCTTGCGCACTGATTTATAAGCTTCATCAGGGCAGAGCCCATGCCCATGGTTTCTAATGGTACATACTCAACATAACATCTTTCGGTGTCAGATTTTTTGTCTAGTTTTTTTTTTTGATCTGTGATATCATTTAGTCCTGTCCCAGCCTTTCTACTAAAAAACTTAAGCACTTTATGCACATATCCTCTCTCTATCTCTGGTATTTTCATCCTACTTTCCTGGAAATATCATGCTCAGTCTGGATAATGCTTCTGGTGTTGGTAACTCCAAAATTTCTATTGCACGTGCAGTGGCTGCGTCTGTATGGCTAATTCCCACCAGATCCATTTGTTGCCGACAGTCATGCCCCAAATGAACAGCAGAGTTCCAGGCAGCATTTCCAGTCTCTGATACCCACCCGGAGAGCCCTAAGGGAAGGGAACACAAGAACCAGAGCGTGGCATGTGCTGGAAACTGCCTCCTGGCACTGAGGGCAGATGCCAGAATCTCGTTAGAGGACAAATGACCACATAGTCATGGATACACTTTCTTCTTTACCAGGATGCCCTTTCAAAGAATAAGAATAAGAATAAGAATAAGAATAAGAATAAAAGAATAAGAATAAGAATAAGAATAAGAATAAGAATAAGAATAAAAGAATAAGAATGAAGGAAGAAGGAAGAAGGAGGCAAAACAAACAAACACACAAAACCTGAAACTCTAAGATATTAAGTAGAAGGGAGATGATTCAAACCTAGGAATCAAATGCCAAATTGTTAGTACTACAGATGGAGAGGTGGGAGATAAAGAGGTGGGTCTGTTTCTGGTCTAGAGTCCAGTCCCTGCTGTAGGACCCAGGTCACTTCCGTTGTGCTGGAGTGTCTAGTGCATCTTAGTAATGTATCTTATATGTGTTTTGCTTGTGTACTTGTTCTAAGTACAGTTTTAGTTATCAGCTTTTATCATAGAACAGTTTGCCTTTCTAGTACATCCTGCACATTGCAACTACCTGATAACATTTTTTAACAAACAACAAAAACAATCTGCAAGGTGCTCTGATATTATCTAACTAGAACTGCTGTTCTGCATTTTTTTCGTGTTATCCAAGGAGCCCTTTATCGTGACACCGTGGTGGGTAATAGCTGGAATGTTTTTAGCTGTTGTACTGAGGACAGATTACTTCCAATAGTGATAAGAAATGGATTCTTATCAAACAGAATATGAACTATCTTATTTCTATGGCACAAAATTTAAAAAACAACACACAAATGGAAGCCAAGTACTTGGGAAAATTCAGTCACTTGATTCACAATATATATTAGATTACCTAAATACAGGGGTGGGAAAATGTAGTTTTACAGTTATTTGTATGGAAAATAATATAATAATTAATAAATAATACAAGAATAAACTCTGTGTTTCACATACTCACAATTTTAAATCTACTTTTGCCCTCCCCATTTTATAATAATTTGCTCTGTGCATCTTTTGAAGTAATTATAAAAAGCAATAAAAAAACCCTAAACTAATAACTAGCACTAGCATTAATATTTCCATCAATTACTCAAGCTCCAATTTAACTAACTGTACTTGGCAGGGAGGTGGAAAGTGCTATTACTCCTTTGTATTAAATAGTTGCTCATAACACTACCTTTTTAAATGCAAATATGGTACTATATACATATACATTTATCCACCATAAATATATATGAGCCCCTTCCTCATGTTCTTCAGGACCTCCTTCTATATAATTATTGAGAATTTCCTTGTAAATTTTATTTAAAATATGACACTTACACCCAATCTGGTATTTCCATGCCCATTGCAATGTTTCAAATTGCTTCATATCATATAACACCATTAGATATAGCTACATATTTTCATTGTCTGAATTTCCCTACTATTGAAAGTGAGGGTGAGGCATTAATTTTTTTTCTTTACTATATCCTCTGATATCAAATAGTGTCTGAGCTGTGAAATGACATTTTGCTAAAGAAGATAAATGAATAGCCAATAGCACATGAATAGATGCTCAACAACATGAGTCATTAGGAAATGCATTTCAAAATCACAAGATACCACTTCACAGTAAATAGGATGGGTGTAATCAGGATAACATACAAAAACAAGTTTTGGTGAGCATGTGGTAAACTTGAACCCTCATGAATTTCTGGTGGGAATGTAAAGTGGTACAATGATTTAGGAAAAAATAGTTGACCATTTCCTTAAAAGGTTAAACATAAATTTGCCATATGACCCAGCAATTCCACTCCTAGGTATATTCACAAGTGAAATAAAAACATGTCCACATAAAGACCTGGACATTAATGTTCATAGCTGTATTATTCACAAGAGCCCTACTAAAACCAGCCCAAATGTCAATCAACTGGTAAATATAAAAACAAAATGTGTTATATCCATGCCGTAGAATACTATTCAGTAATGCAAAAGAGTATACTGCTAATAAACACTTCCAAATGGAGGAATCTCAGAAAACTATGCTAAGTTAAAGAAGTCAGGTATAAACAATTTCATATGTACATTTAAATTTATATAAAAATTGTTTTTAAAAAAAGAGTCAGAAAGCTGAAGAGAGTGAAATGACTGCCAATGGACAGAAGCTATCTTTGGGGGGATGGAAATGTTTGAAAACTGAATTGTGATGCATTTTGCATAACTGTGGTGTCACTAAAAATGAATTTTACACTTAAAACTGTGGAATTTTAAGAAATGTAAAGAATATTTCAATAAAGCTGTTAAAAAGGATTAGCAAAAGTAGGACTTCAATATTTGTTGAATCAAAGAATAATTAACTATGGTACATACTCAATAATGATCACAACTTCAGAAGAAGGAAAACATGCACTTATGTGACATACAAAATGTCCTTATACAAACAACATTTTTACAAACAAAACTGTACTTTATATACATAATTGTGTGTGTATATAAGTATGTATGTGTATGAGTGCACCTATGGGTTGTGTGTTATCTCTTTCCACAATCTCGGAAAATTTCTTACAGTGTAAGAGGCATTGGAACCTAAAATATAGAAGTGATGTTCCGATGTGGTTGTAAATTAGGAATAAATAAATCAGGATTCCGTTCCATCACAGTGGATTCTAGAGAGAAGAGTTTTGCCCACGCGCTGTCCCCAAGGACTGGCACTGTGGTTTGAAGGATGCAGGTTTAATGAAGAGGGGCTTCTGGAGTCTGAGTGAAGGAGGTGAATGACCAGCAGGCTGTTCAGACTTGATGGTCTGCTGAAGACAGGAGGACCTGAGGCTTCTGCAAAGTCTCACTATTGTACGTCACAGCATCGATGCATTCCTCATCTTAGAGGTAGCCAGGAACCATCAAAGTAATTATTTCTGATGATAATGGAAAACAACATCTGCATATAGCATTCTGAAGCTATCTGTGCAGCAGAAAGGCAAAACACAGCAGACTGCGGAGTTATGATAGATGCTTTCTCTAAAGTGGACGTTGATGAAAGACGTTCTGTGTGACTTTTCAAATAGAAGCTGGGTTTTAAAAGTTGTTTTCAGTGACGGAATCTTGCTCTGCAAATGAAGCTTTGGCATTGAATCCCTTCGTGGGAAAGGTTAAGTCTTGGCTTTTCCATTTTAGAAACTGTTCCAGGTCTCATTACTTCCTCTACGAGAGGAAACAATTGGATGAGGTTAGCTGTTCCAGTTTAGGAATATTAGACATTGCTTTCTCCCCAAGTCCCTGAGACGCAGCTCATAGTCACTGCTTCAAACAGATTCATAGGACCAAGAAGCTGTTTGGTGAAGAGAGAAAGTGCTCTGAGAACAGCGTCAGGCTCCTGTCCTCAGCTGCCTCGCTGGTGTGAGATCATAGCAATTAAGACAGGTTTTTCATCTCTTACTGTAATATGCAATTAACAATAAAAACAGTACTCAGAGAGAGAAAAGCAAGTGAACAGAAGTTCATTTAATTTATTTTTAGGAGGGAGCAGTGGTTGAAAGAAAGAACACCACTTTCATGTTATCTGAATGTTTAGGCTTTGGTCACTGACTGATTTCCCTGGTTGTACTCCCCTCGAATAAAACCCGCAGTGTTTGACATGTGTGGGCAGAACTATGTTGCTCGTTATGAACTGGTCAAGGATATTAAAATAGTCTTCTCTTCTCATGTGGATCCAAAAGTCTATCTGCCAAAATTTATTAATTGGATATTTGCTCTCCGATTTATTTACATATCTGCCAAAAGTGCTTTTGAAATTTTTGGCTTGAGTTACTCTGGATAGAAAGAAATATGAGCTGTAAAATAATAAAATAAACTTGAAAATAGCAGCCTAGTGTATTTGATTTCTTTATGAACAGCCAATACCTCTATTATTCAGAGGAATTTGAATCCTTTAAAAACGATATGGATGTAGTACAGAGGATAAAACGACCACGAGAAACCTATCATAACAATATATTCCTTATGTTCAAAATGTTCTGCAAGAAGGTCCATTTGTTATTCAGAGGATAGAGTTTAGGTAAAGATGTGTGCAATGGAGCTCATTGTTAGGTGATTTTATTTTTTAAGAAATGACATGGCATGAAAACAGAGGAAAGCATCAGAGAAATGTGTTAAGATACATGGATAAATGAGCTCTTCAGAGATGAGTATAAACAACATTTATTAAAGTACTTCTTAAAATTACAGAGTGCTTAGAGAAAATTCTTGCAGAAACATCTGTAAGGAAACTAGTTTTGGCTACTATTCAAAATGGCAACAGTTCTTGGTATGCATCTACCTGTACTTCCCC
>NW_005871049.1:5199643-5236316 GCF_000147115.1 Myotis lucifugus | reverse complement strand
ATATATATATATATATATATATATATATCCACATTATATATATATATATATATATATGTATATATATATATACCCTGTATATACATGGACATGTAAATATATATATATATATATACACATAGTATATATGTATATGTATATTTACACTCACAGAGACATGCATATGTACATGCATAAACATACATATATATGTATACACATATACACATGTATCTCTACAGTGGCAATGGTAAAAATTATTTTTTAATGAAATAATGGCATGTTGCAAGTAGTTGCTTAATTCAGTTGATTAAATGATTGATTTTAACATCCTGATCTGACCAAATTAAAAGTTAGCAAGCCTGAGATGAAAATTCCTTTAATTAATGATCCATGAAATCTCAAATTTTAAGAATCACATTGTTAAAGTGACCCCCAAGCAAAACTGGAAAACACAAGTGTGTACCTTCCTTGTGGCAGCCCACCTCTGCTAGCCTTCAGTACATGCTGTTCTCATGCTTTCTCCATAGACTTCTCCTCCCACCTTTGATTTCAAATCAGATGGATTTCTAAGGAGCACACTTTAGTCAATCATGCTGCAGTTTGAATTTAGGTCACTGTGCTTTCTCTCCCAGGTTTCCTTCAAATCAAGGATTAAAAGTTAAGTTAAATACTCAGACATAAACTAACGTGTTGCTTTTAAGCAGTACATCAATGCTTATCAATGTCCAAAACTCCTGGGCACATCCCTCTGGATGGAGGTTTCTTCCCTGAGGAATCAGGGGAAGGGAGAATGCATCACAGTCTGTTCTTCCCTCTAGTATCCAATCTCTTGACTCATTAAGACTATTCTTCCCTCTAAAATTTACTCTCTTTATACATCAAAATAATTTGCATTCGGCTCTGCAGCTGCATCAGGCATGAATCCAGGGTTTTATGTAATTAATGAGAATAATTATATATGAAGAGAATTTCTTTTTAATATGTTTCACGTAAAACTCCCTATAGCTCTAGGTTCCTAGCCTTGTTTCTTTGCCCTCAGATCTTCCTCATTTGAAAATGAGTTTCTACCACTTTAATGTCCCTCACCTTTGGGAAACCTTTCATACTGCTCACAAGGAGAAGATCTCTGCAGGATCCCTATACTTCTCCTCATCACATTTCACTGACCTTGGGCAGTTGAGTCTAGAATAACGGTCAACTGGGAGAGGCAATATTAGAAACAGGGCAATCTGTATGGAAGAGGAAGACAAACATTTTCTTAATTTTTGCAATTTCATTTATGACAATACATCAAGTGATTTGTGACTATTACAGAGCCATTCTATGTTAGAATTGCCATATTTTAACAATGAGAGAACAGTGTCTTTACTCAGGACCAAGTGAAATTCTTAGATAAATGTTATCTGCTCACTACAATATGATGGCAGAAGATAGGTCATGTGATATATATGATTCTTGACAGCAGGGAACCATCAGAATTGGGGAGAAAGATATCCTGTTTTATTTATTTATTTATTTTTAAAATATATTTTTATGGATTTCAGAGAGGAAGGGAGAGGGAGAGAGAGAGAGAAAAATCAATGATGAGAGAGAATCATTAATTGGTTGCCTCCTGCACACCCTCTACTGGGGACCAAGCTCTCAACCCAGGCATGTGCCCTTGACTGGAATTGAATCTGGACCCTTCATTCTGCAGGCTGACACTCTATCCACTGAGCCAAACCAGCTAGGGTGAGAAATACCCTGTTTTACTAACTATGGAAATGAAAGTTTTAAAATGATACCCTGACAGTTCAGAACTCTCCTTGTTGAGGAGTCTATTCTTTTCCCAGACCTTCCAAAGGAATTTTAAAAAAAATGTTTTGACTGCGAGCCTTTGATGTGCAGGGAGGCACAATATTTTTTATTAACTCCATTTTTTACCCAGTGATGAGCATTGTTGTTCCTAGAAAATGTTGTATTAAACTCTGAAATAGTTATAATAGAGTACTCGCTTTGCCAGTAGGTGGAATTTCCTGATAAATAAGCCCCTTATAATTTTATCCATACAAGGTCTATATCTTCTATTAGATTCTTAAAAGCAACTCAAGACCCTCAAAGTGCTAAAGTGCATTGATAATATGCAAACAATGTTTTGATGTAAAATTACTGGATAATTATGAGATGTGCATTTCTGTGTGGCATATTCATTCACTGGTAACGGTCTTAGTTTGAGAATCACAAAGGCAGAGTGTAAAAAGGGACTTGGGTGAATAGTTTGAAAGGTGTTCGGAGGAAGTAGGTGAGGGAATTGGGGAAGTGAGACAGGGAAGGATCCTGCCAGTGAATGGTCTGTTTTCAAGGTCACATTTATAGGCAACACACCAGTGCTTGACTCTGCAGGAATTTCTGAAAAATGTACAAAATGTTTTTTCTGTGTTGTCTATCCTAAGAATGGAGACTAGAGCATTTATCTTCTGGCTTCCTTCATCCCTCATAAATTGAAAATTGTCCTCAGAGGCGTTAACTCCACCTCTCACACTGCCTTTTTGGGTTGCAGCCACTGGAAGGATAAGTGAGCTTTATCTATAGAGAAAGCAGTGAGTCAGAAAAATAAGGAGCCACAGAGCATGCTTGAGATTGGGGGCCATGGGCATCTTCAGGACTGCCTACTGCAATTAAAACCATTTACTTTTGGTGAGTGTATCTGTGATGAATGGGGGAGAACTGAATCCTATAGAAATATGTGGCATTTGTCCACATATCACACAGAGGCAAAAGCATATTGGTCTCTAGGCCTTACTTCTGGCAGCTGAAATGTGGTATATACAGTGTAGGAAATGTGTTTTTCGGGGTCTGTGCCTACTCTAACAGGAAGATAGTCAGATTTTGTTTACCCATCTTGTCTGTATGTAACGCCAATGCAGCTGTAATTCTTGAATTTGTTTATTCTGAAGTTTGGGAGGAAAAATGTCTAGACAAAAGAATGGTTGGTAGCTTCTTGCCATTGTCAGTCAAAAAGCAGTATGTTCTTCGTGGCATGGGGCTGCTGTGAGGGCTGGACTCTTCAGACTGTAATGAGGCTGTTAAAGTCGTAGATACAGCTGGTGCACTCCATGGGCGAGGTAGCCATTCTGTCCTGCATTCAGAGAGCACAGCACAAGAACAGTTATAACTTTAAACACTTGAGAATCAGGATCAAATTCTTTTTTCTCCTTCCTCTTGCTGGCACTGACACACATGTGTAGATAAGTCCAAGAAAAATACAAAACATCCAAATATTATGAATATAAGTTATGCTAGTCTCAAAATCCCTACAAGATACATCATACATAACAGTTGGCTCACATGTCCTTGAAATGAAAAATAAAATGCTGAACAGCCTTGCATAGTGTATGAAAAAGATTGTTCAAAGATGTTGACTATTATTTAAAAAAATAATTTGGCCATTTTGTTATTTTAGTGTGGAATTGGGAGGCTTCCTGCAGCTTACTTCCCAGCTTTTCAATGGCTTAGTTTTTTTCTCCATAGATTTAGAATTATGGTGTTATAGTCCAATAGCGTTTTTAAGACTAGCATTGTAAAAACAGAACTGCTTTATACATTCTGGGAAATAATTTTCCTCAGAAATAACTTAGTTCATATAACATCTACCATAACAAATTGTTTTGGCGTTTTATTTATTTGTAAATTTCTCCATATGATCATGAATACAGGCAAAACAACTTTATTTTACTGCTTATGTTGTACCTATGAACTGATTTAATTTTTATTAAACTTATTGAGGTGACATTGGTTAATAGGATCATATAAGTTTCAAGTATACATTTCTATGATACATGATCTGTATATTGCACTGTGTGCCCACCACCCAATGTCAAATATCAAGAAAATGTTTCTCTAAATCACGTAAAAGAAAACTTAGCTAATGCTGTTTAAATGTACGGTAAGGAATTGACGTTCAAGAATCACCTTGGCAAAAGCCTGTGACCAGGATGCCAGCATCAGCAGGAATTAATCTATAACAAGATGGTAAATGAGTAATTCCTCTCTATGTTCATGTAACTAAAAATGTATGAGAAAGGGAGTGGGTGGTTAGAATATCTCCCCAAGGGAAGCTGTTCGTGCCAGAGCTGATGGGATGGCCTGCTATAAAATCTTTGGGCACCACTTCCAAAATACATGCTGAATTTTTCCACTTCCCTCCTTCTTGGCCTGCCTTCTCTATAGTTTGAGCCACTCTGATCATTCCTACAAACTACTGGAATTATCTCCTAGCTTCTACTCATGCCACTGTGCAGTCAAAATGATACCATTGTAATTAACTAAAGTTGGATGGCATAGGAAGATACTTCCTTGACAGTCACAGCTGGGAACAGAGTTCATTGGCCAAAATGAGCATGGCCAATGCAAAGGCACTAAGGTTTGGGATACATAATTCCTGAATAAGGAGTTCACTCTCTAGCCAGACCAGTGCTGCTCAGTGGTTGAACATCCACCTATGAACTGGGAGTTCATGGTTCCATTCCCAGTCAGGGGACATGACCAGGTTGTGGGCTGGATCCCCAATGGGGGGCGTGCAGAAGGCAGCTGGTCACTGATTCTCTCTCATCATTGCTGTTTCTATCTCTCCCTCTTCTTTCCTCTCTGAAAGAAAAAAAGTACATATATTTTTAAAAACACACAGAGTGGACATTCATATATATTTTCTCATACTTGTTCAAGAATCACTCTGGGATGTGAGTCTCAGGTATGACTTTAGGCCAGGGGTGGGCAAACTTTTTGACTCGAGGGCCACAATGGGTTCTTAAACTGGACCGGAAGGCCGGAACAAAAGCATGGATGGAGTGTTTGTGTGAACTAATATAAATTCAAAGTAAACATCATTACATAAAAGGGTACGGTCTTTTTTTTTTTTTTAGTTTTATTCATTTCAAACGGGCTGGATCCGGCCCACGGGCCGTAGTTTGCCCACGGCTGCTTTAGGCCATAGCATGTACCTACACTGTCGCATTGTTCCTCAGATGGCCGGGCCAGTTTTAATTCCCACAGGCAGTTCATGAGATTCTTCTCTGTCTCACGTGTTGCTATCATATAGGAATACCTTCCATTTCCTGAACATTCCAGGCTCATTCCTGATTCCCATTTTCAACCTAGAACGTTCTTTCCTCAGATCTTCTCACTGATAGCTCTATTCAGTTACATTCTCAATAGTGATTTCTGGGACCAATGTGTCTAAGTCAGGATGTAGCTCCCTCCCTCACTACATCATCACTTTTTTATATGTTTCGTTGTCTACAGAAAACTTACGTCACTGTCAGAAATTATTTATTTGCTTTTTTGTTATATATATCTCCCCACAATAGCACTGCAGAGGGTGCTCTCTATCTTCTTTACCTTTCCAGGCGTGTAGTAGGTATGCACTATTTACTGAATGAATGCATGCATATATTAGTGTGTTTTTCAAATGTAAAGCCATTGCAAATGCAAGTGGTTGTGCCTGAGTCCTTCATAAAAATATTTCATGGTGGTGGATGTGGTTGTTGTTTATATTCACCCTTCCCCCCAGAAAACCCTTTTCTTACCAGGTCATTTTTTAAATTAAGGTAATCCTAATATTTATTCAAATGACTCTTGAAAATAATATAGTTTTCAAGGAATAAAAACCACTACAGTTTTACTTTCCTTAGAAAAGTGGGCTATATCATGGCAGGAACATTCAGCGGTCTAATTTCCTACTTAAAAAAAAACAAACAGTATGTGAACCATAGAATTAATATTCCCATTTAGATAAAACATGGAGACTTTAAATATCCTAATTTTTGCTCCTGTTGAATTCAATTGTACTATTTCAAACATAGGGTTAGTTTTATCTTTTTACCTCCCAATAGGTAAAATAGCTCACCATAGATACTTACTGGCTTAAACCATGGTGTCTTAATATTACAATTTCTTTCCCCTATAAGATCCTAAAGTCATGACAGTGCCTGCATATATATCTTAATAATACTAAGGATATTGATTTTCTTCCTTTTCAGTGTTTGTCACATACTCTTAGAACAAGTACTAGTTATGATCTTTCATGGTCATGTTTTGAGGACTGCTTAAGAAACGAAGAACTTTTCAATTGCATATCATTCTCATAGTACATTAAGTGATTATTTTGAAGATAGTGTTGTTGTTTATGTAAAATTGAATAGTGTATACTTTCTAAAATTAGGTATTTCATATACATGATTATAGACTTTATATATAGGGTGGGACAAAGGTAGATTTGCAGTTGTTCATATGGAATACAATAATTAATAAATAGTAATACAAGAGTAAATTCTGTGTTTGACATACAACTGTAAACCTACTTTTGCCCCACCCTGTATTGAGAAACTATCTCTAAATAATTTGATTCATGTGATTACATCAATGTATGTATGTTTTTACATGCATCTAAAATCAATGTGTGTATACTGTACACATGCAACACCTATTGAATATATTAACATGATGAAACCTTCTTTGCTTTACATAGTTGACACATTCTACCATTTGATATTTTCTCTTTCTATCCAAATGGCTTACATAAAATTCTGTGGACACAATTTATGCTTTTATTTTTCTCCAAATTTGGTACTTACTTCCTGTGTATGCTCATTATCTTTGCCTTATTCATGTTCCATGACTGCTGCTTAGAACTGATATACACATGAAGAGTTTCTTGGGTTTTTTTTTGTTGTTGTTGTTCTTTTTTAAGAGTTTCCTATTTTTCATGAGGGATGCAGCTTCTTTCTCTGGACTACCCTAGCCTTGCCTCTGTGCCGCCTTTCCTTTAATCTAACTTTTTACCTCAAGTTGCATGTTAGGGTAACTATATATGTGCATAAAAAATTAGTTGAGCCCGACCAGCATGGCTCAGTGGTTGAGCGTCTACTAGGAGGTCTAATTCCCATCAGGGCACATGCCCTGTTGCAGGCTCAATCCCCATTGTGGTGCATGCAGGATGCAACCAAACAATGACTCTCTCATCATTGATGTTTCTATCTCTCTCTCCCTCTCCCTTCTGTTTCGAAATCAATTAAAATATATTTTAAAAAATAGGTGAGCATTAGCTTAAGATACTGATCTTTTTATGTATGTGTCTTGATCACCTATTAGATAGTAAATATTTGGTGTGCAGAATCATCATCTTATATAGATATTTGTGGAGTAAAGATGTCTCAATATGTGGAAATTTGAATCACTCTAGGTTCAAGGAAAAATGAATAAAAGACAAGAAAAAAATCCTAACCATAAATTTTCTACTCAACATTTTTCAAACATTAGCCAGATTCTTTTCAGTAATTGATTTTTAGATATGTTTGAAAATATATTTAAATGCTTAGGGTTTTTCAAGTTTAGGTAACAAGATTATGTTTGTAATTTTTTTTTCCAAATCTCTCTCCCTCTTTCTCACTCTCTCTAAAGCATACATTCTTTTCTTAATTATATAGAGTTAAAAATCTCAATTACATACATGTATATTTAGAAATAAAAATGTTAAATAGTATATTTTATGCCACACATTATTGATACCTAGAGTTTTCTAAATATAAATCTAGTGCCTATACATAACTACTATGAAAAATGTTCTACAAAGTCAGACATTTGAAAGATGACTAATAACTTCTTATTCTGAAGATATATTAATGCAATGTCATGAAAATATGTGGGGAAATAGACATCCTTTTTTGAAATAGAGAGTTTAGAAATTACTTTTATTAGTCCCTCACTTTATTAAATTTAACCTCAAGATGTTTTCAACTTTAGTTCGGAAACTCAGCTTTCAAACCATTTATCAAAGGTTTTTCTATGGAGATGTAAATAAATTATTTCCAATTGGAGAGAGGCTCATCTCTTCTATGGTAGACACCTGTCTGTGGTAACAAGACTAAGCCGACCACTTCATTATTTAGATGCCACATGGCAGATGGCAAGTGGCAATAACCTTTAGTCATTTTGTCCAGTGAGAGATTAAAGTTAGCTCATAAATTGCCAATCTGCTGAGCCATCTGGTCTTTCACAGTGAACTTTTTATTAAAGTCATTCAAAAGGCTTAGGAACATAATTTATTGACCACCTATGTTCAATATATCATTGTCTTACAGTGATAACCTATAAACATTTGGGGATGTACAGAGGGAGGTTACTCTACAAATACTCCATGTGCAATATGTACAGTGGATCTTTTGCATATATACTTTTAGAATATTTAAATTTCTTTGACATTAGGTATTTTGACATCTCATATGTTTTCTGCTGTGGGAGTGGGGTGGGGTAGAGTATAAATATGCTTAATGTGAACTCAGTGAAGAACTTTTACTTAGAAGTCGCCATAAATTTCCTTGACATGTTTTCCACACTGATAAGTAGGTAGTTTATATTTTTCTAAACATACATATTTTGTCATTATTGTTGTTGCTTTAAAGTGGAATTGGAAAAATTTAACATTATGAAAGGATTCTAAGAAGTTTTCCATCTGACTTTGCTATCAATCAGGTAATTTCTAACTCCATATTCTGAGTATGAGGGGCTCTGGGATGTAGTGGCTATTATACGTGGTTAGAACATTTTATGTTTGTGAACACCCCAAATTGGTGTGCTTTTGTGGAATTCAGAGATTATTTCAATTAGTCACTTTACAAAGAAAGCTAACTCATATGTCAATTATTCTTAAAATAAATGTGATGTTTCGTGACCTATAATATTTTTATCTTTGATGAGTCCTCAAATTAATATACAAAGCAAATGTTTTCTGAAAGCATAAGTGAAAGTAATCATAACCAACACTTTATATAAGCCAACTGCTTCCTTTGCAAGCAGGCCATAAGAATTATTTGTTTTTTTAAGGGCATCATTACTATTATTAATATTATTTTATATAATAGGATCATGGGAAGGAACAATATACTTTTTTCCCCTTTATTTCCTCTCCTTTTTTTTCTTCCCTTTTTAAATCCCAATTCCATGACTGCTAAATTGGTGATGGTGTCTGACTGTCAAGAACTTGCCAAATGAGGGAAGTGTGAGCATGGTACTTGATTTCTCCATTTCCTGGCATTCCTTCTGGGGATCGCTATTCACTGTGATGATAGCAGTCTGTCTGAGGGATTCTGTCCATCTGTCTCCTGGCCGCAGGGCAGATGCTGCATTTGCTGTTGCTAAAGAGAGAAGACAATGGGAAACACAAAAGTACAAACTCTAGGAGAGAGGGTTAGGTAAAACTATAAAGTGCTATTTGACAAAATTGTGAATGTTTAGCAATACTTTAAGACACATATGTAATACCGAAAGAAATTAAAAAAAAAGACTTTTCTATAGTCCTTTCCCCTCACCTGCCTGTGGGGCAGTAGGGTATCCTGACGTCAGCAAATGACTGCTCTGTCATCACAGGCTTCCCTGTCATTTATGGACTATTTTCCTTTAAGTTGACTTGTTTACACCTGAACTTTTAATACTTTATTACTAAATAGAAGACTAATGTCACTGCCCACTAATACTACTAAAAATAAATATAACGAGAAAGAAAGAATTATAAAGGTTTTTATGAATGTTGTTGCCAAAAGCTCTACCCTGACATCTTCTTTTTCTTTACTGGAGAGGGAATTGCCTGACCCCCTTTTTTATTTTCCCCGATCATGGAAAACATTACTTTTTTAGAAAGAAGCAGTGAGGTCCGGATGATGGTGTGTGTTAAAAGTTGTCCTGCAGCTGTGATGCACAGTTTCCACAACCATCAGTCATTATAATTATTAAAGGAAGAACATGAAATGAAACTATGAAACTGCTGATTGAGGCATGTTGTCTAGTGTATGCCCAGGAAGCCTCTTGGGATTCTTGATTATTAACAATACTAGAGGCCCAGTGCACAGGATTTGCGCACTGGTTGGGGGGCATGGCCTGCGGGGACCGGCCCGCTGTGGGACAGCCACTCATCCTGGTCAGCTGAGTGGTGCTCCCATTGTGGGAGCGCACTGATCACCAGGGGGCAGCTCTTGCATTAAGCGTATGCCACCTGGTGGTCAGTGCATGTCATAGCAACTGGTCGACCAGTCGTTCTGGTCGTTCCACCATTCGGTCATTGGGCTTTTATTATACAGTCTAACATCTATTATGTCACATGTGTGGATCTTTGACACTTTCCCTCTACTTGGAATAGTTTTTCTTTTATTCTTGGATTATTTTCAGATCCAAATAAATTATTTTAGCAATGGACACATGTTTTAACAAAATGAAAAAAAATGAATGAAATTGTAATAAAGTTTTATTTTCCAAAGATGAGCTCAAGGATATCTGCCAGCCCACACCCCCTGCTAACAGTGAGAGGAGGTTTCACTCAGAACTAGAGCTAGGCAGGCTTCCGTGACTGTTCCCACACTGGATACAGAGGGAGTGATTGAGGTACCTTCTGAGGGCAGGTCATAGAAGGCCTGTGTTCCTCTGTTGCCTTGTTCACCAGCACACTTGCACTGAGGCCTGAGTTGCCAGTGAGAAGTTGAATGGCTCTGTGGGTTATAAGTTTAAAAAGTCCAGAGGAGCCTCAACAGAGAAATGACATTGGGAAGCCCTGAGAGCACAGGAAGAGAAGGGAAGGGAAATCCAGCCAGGGCAGGCCCAGTTCCCCCACATCCCTCACCCCCGTCCCTGTGCCGCCCCCAACTGACAGTTACCCTTTGAGTGACCCTGAGACAGACATCCTGGCTACTCCTTTCCTACAGAAACCAGAAAATAAAATCATTTTCATTTCAGAGTCATGTATTACATAACAATAAATAAGCAGGACAGCATCCAGCAAGAGACCATTCTTGATACTTTCGTGCCATATACTACAAATGCTTTTTCTTTCCTTCCTCTTTCCCAAATGGCAGTGGTACTGAACTGTCTGAAAACCATTATTTTCCCAAATGTTACCTCTGGTAATTCCAGGACCTGTTTTATTGTTCTACTTATTTTTTTCTGACAGTTGTTCTTTGAAGTGTGTTTATTTTATTTTTTCAATGATAAAATAATTGGAAAGTACAAGGCAATTTTAACTAGACAATTTACAATAATTCTAAATTATTGTCTGAGTGTGTTTTTTAAGTTGGGATAATTTTGGAGGGGATTAGAGGTTCACATTAAGAAAAAAAAGTCAGAAAATGCTGACATTAAAAGAAGACTGTAAAGAAAGTGCATGCCATCTTGAAGAATTTCTAATTAGAGAATATTTGGGTTATTCTAAATTCCCCTTACATTTTGCAGAAGCCCAAAGAAGGAACATAAAAAACTGGCAACTTAAATAAAAAACATATTTTTAAGAAAAATATATTTTAGGGAAAATAACTATTGGAAAAATAATTTGGGGCATTTCTCAGTTATTTATTTATTTATTAAAAAAAACTGAGAAACTACTCCCATAATGTGACAGAATGATCAATATTAAAAGAAATTTTTTTAAATGGCTCAGGGAATATCATTTTTTGCCATCATCTTGGGGGGAAAAGTGGTTATTTATTTTTGGAAACATATCTGGAGCTTATAACCAAGTTCAGAATTTCTTGAGGTCTAGTGTCTCTCAAGCCGACCTCTATTTCTACATCACTCCCAAAGTTTTTCTCTTTCTCTTTTTAAATAATAATAGAAACATTATCACGTGATCCTTTTTGCTCTGAAATCTTTTGCTAAAATATCAATTTAAGAAGCAATTTTGCTGGAAAGAAGTTTTATGCGTTTCTATTTTTAAAGACTGATAGCAATACACAACATAAAATTTGGCTTTATTATTTTAGTTTGTTTTGAAAGGTAGACTCTAAATTGCCTACAAAGATTCTGAAGGTTTCATTGTATGAGAGTAATAGCCAAATCAAATATGATTTCATTTTGGTACCTTCTGGTGGCCCAGGGAGCAGTCCCTTCATTGTTTTTGTGGGTTTGTTATTTTAGTTCCTCAAGGATGTTTACAATTAGCCTTCACCCAGATTAAGTGTAGCATCAAGTTCTTCAGAGCTAGGGAGTTCCATTGTGCTTCACCATTTTAGAAAAATGGGCATCTCACTCCTTGCTCCACAGAACTTTGAAAGTTTTGCCCTTTAATAAACACCTTTAAAATGGGAACCTTCCTTATTTTGTTAAAAATATCCTTTTGCATTCAAGTTATTAACTCTTATGTTTCTATAGAACACACAGACACACACACACACACACACGCACACACACTCAAGAGGGAGAGAAAGGGAGTCAGGAATACAGAGAGGAGAGGGGTTGTGTTCCCTTCTTCTAATCAGTCATAAATATCTTTATCCATCAGGACATCAGGGTCAGAACAGCAATGTTTTCCAAATATTTTTTTCCAGATAATGCCTGTAACATTTTATCTGAAGCCAACCAAAGACAGATCTATCCACATAAAAGGAAATTTATAATAATATCATGTAACTATTATTTTTAAAAATTGTTCTTTTGCTAACAGGTTGAGGTATTTTAAATCCCACCACTTTTCTGAGCTGTGGGATTGAGCAGGCCACACACAATCGCACCCTTAATGGCCCTGGGTTTTGTCATTCTTGTATTATGTTTCACCATGATTTGCTTCTTCTTGACTCAGAAAAGAACACCCATTTCCAGTTCTAACAGGAAGATGATGAAAATACTGGCCATATTTTTCCTTTATCCCCCTTGAAATGTGATCACGTGTATTGGGGGCTCAGCAAGATCTACAAAAATATCTTGCAAGAAAAGTTACTAGAATGAAACTACTATATACATATCTGGACAGATTTTGAGGCTCCACTTATAAAATTATATTTCCTCACCAAATTTACTATGGATACCCTCATGGCTACTTTCATTGTTTTTACTTTTTTCTCCTCTTATTCAACTCAAATTCCCAGAAAAGGCTAATTCTAAGAGCACTATATAATGGCATTGCATTGAAACTTTTAGAAACTGAGTGTTTATAATTTCTTCAAATGAGTCCCTCTGGGATAAAAGTTTAGAAACATTCACATTGACTTTGCCTTGTGATGTGAATATTTTGTCTAAAGTTCTAGAACTTTCATTGTGTAAGTGTCCAAAATGACATATTAAAGTAACTTTTTGTGGAAGACAAGTTTAAAATAACCATTACCCCTCTTTATTATGCCCACAAAAAGAGAGATTTTTAATTGCTTAGCAGAATATGCAATATGTGCTAATAAAATGTTCTGTGCAGGACACAAAGGTTTGTTTCACCAGAAAATATTTAGAAATCATTTGCCTTTTACATTATACCATGATGGAACGGGGCATTACCTATTCTCAGAATTCAAATAAAACACATAATTTCAAGTGAACCTAAATTTGAGCCATATAAACATTTAATTAAGAATGAATGAAATATTGTACTTGAACTGATTATAAATAAAAAGCATCTGTTGGGAAATTTTTGAAAGACAAGCTATATTACATTCTGTTGTAGGCATTTTAAAAAGAAATATATAGCATACTTTAAAATGGCAGACATTTTTTCTTATAAACACTGCCAACTAGATTTATACATAATGTTATTCTAGAATGCTACCTATGTCTTGCCAAAATATATATCAAATAATCACCTTTCCCCTAAACTGACTCCACCCACCCTGAGAATTTGACTTTTGTTAGGAAGTTTGCGTACATTAGACCTGACATTACCTGTACTGAGTGAGCCTCAGACAGAATCAATTTCACTTTATGCAACAATCAGTTTTTACTCCGATTTTCTAGTTCATTTTTGTTCATGGACTCAAAAGATTTCTGTTTTCACTTTTAAATAGTATCCTTAAAAATGATGGAAATGTTGCTACACATAAATGGAGAATATTTAGGGAGGGGGAAGAATTGTTATTGCTGAAATTTATGGAGGAGGTCTTTAAAAGCCCTCACCATTTAATTGTGTGTTTTTAAAATATTTTTAACTGGGTAGTTCACAGTGGAATCCTTTCTTGTTCTTTTCTATGTAAAATTTGAAGACAACTCTTTAAAGTTGATTTTTTTTAAAAATCTCACCTTTACTGAAGTAAAATGTACATAAAATTTACCATTTAAGTGTATGGGTCATAGAGTTTTGACAAAAATATTCAGCTATGTAACCATCCCCACAGTCAGGATATATTTTATCACCCCAAGATAGTTCTAAGGTATTCCCCAAAGTTAATCCACTCCCCTAAGTCCAGACCTTGGCTACCATTAACCTGATTTCTTTCTATAATCTAACCTTTCCCGAATGTCATATAAATAGAATCATACAGTATGTAAGCTTTGGTGTCTGGCTTCTTTTTCTGATTATAATACTTTTGAAATTCATCAAGATTCCTTCATATATTCACAGTTTTCTACTTTTAATTTTTTAGTAGTATCTCACTGTATTGATTATACCATAATTTGTTTATTCACTTGCTGGTTGATACCTTTCAGGTTTTGGCTAATTAAATAATGTTGCTTTGAACAGTAGAATACAAATCTTAATGTAGACACATACACAGATGGGAAAAAGTAGGTTAATAGTTGTTCATATGGTAAATAATACAATAATTAATAATATAAGAATAAACTGTGTTGAGTACTCACCACTGTAAACCTACTTTTGCCAGTCCCTGTATGTATGGGACAGGGTTCTCCAGAGAAACTGAACCAGAAAGATATAGACATGGCTTGATAACTAGTGTCGCGTGGTTAGGTTATCTTTTTCTACTGAGGCCCAGTAGCCAATCAAAAGCTGTTTCTCAAAAGGAGAATAGTTATCAGCACAGGATGACAGGGCTTTGATCCAAAATCCTTTTCCTACTCTACTGACTCTGGATAAGGGAAATTTTAGAGAAAAAATACAAAAATGAAATCAAATTATATGATTTATTTTATTCAATCATCTTCATGGACTAATATCTCCATTAAGTTGCTCATTGCAATTCTATTAACCATATTTTCCTAGATTAAAGTTTATCATTTTCCAGTAGTTTTGATTGTTATCCCCTACAGAACTAAACCCATGTTATTGAATCAGATAAATCTTTCCTCAATAGCAGGAAAGAACATTAAAATTTTCTAGACTTATTAGAAAAATATTTGTTTAAATTATTAATTATCTAAATATCATTAACAATTGAAAGCTGTGATACTTGGGGGAAGTAATTTTATGGATGCTCATTTTTCTGCATCTCTGTTTTATTCTGCACTTAAATTCAGCTAAGCATCATAAAAATGGGATTGTATAAATTATCTTAATCCAGTCATTTGCAAGTTCACCGGAACAAAAGTCTCCTTTTCACTTTTTTACATCAAGTGTTTTGTAATAAATACTTCACTGAAAAGAAATTAGTAGATAGCATAACTGCAAGGTATAATAAAGAAGACATGACTTGAACATACTCACTATACCAGGAATCAGGAACAAATCCAAATATATATATATAAATATATATATATGTGTATATATATATACATATATATATACATATATATATATACATATATATAATGTATTAATTTAAAGTTATATTCTGTGCATAATAAATTATGAAAGAAGTACTTTTCATTTTTTATGTAAAATACTTTCTAAGCTCAAATACTTATAAATACATTTCCCATGTAGGTAAGGGTCCGGCAGGGCATTTGCAACCCAGGTGGGTTTCGAGATAACTCTTTATTGTGTACTGTTGTGCACATTGGAGCTTGTCTGCCGTCCCTAGCCTCTTTCTCCAAAACACTAAGGATGCCTCCCTCACATCCACACATTTAAAAATGCCTCAGGGAAAATTACTTCCATGGGAATAACTTTCTTCATCACTTGATAACTGCTGAATAATCTCTGTACTGTGCTGAGTGTTGCTGGTGTTACTGTATGTTAGATATCAGTGATCTCTAAAATAACCAGTAGTGATGCCTAGTCCATTTTCCAGGAGCCACATGATAACTGCTGTTCACTGAGAGCTCTCTGATGTGGAGCTCCATATGATAGGCTGCCAAGAAACTCAAAATTGAATGTGAAGCTGAGCTATAGCAATTATTGGGACTTCTCATGTACCCTTTAAAAAATGAGCCGATTTCATTTCAGGACCCGTCCTTTGTTTTTATCTAGAATTTTTACTGATTTCTAGTGTGTTCCTTTAAAAATATTTTTACTGAATTTATTGGGGTTATATTGGTTAATAAAATTATATAGGCTTCAAGGGTATACTTCTATAATTCATCATATGTATATTGTATTGTGTGTTCACCATTCCAAGTTTAGTCTCCTTCCATCACCATTTAGTTCCCTATATCCTCTTCTACCTTCCCCACCCCCTTTCCCCTCTGGTAATCACCATACTGATGTCTGTGCCTAGCAATTATCTTTACTTTGCTTAATTTCTTCACCTATTTCACCCAGCCCCTCAACCACACCTCCCTCCCCTGGGTGACAGCTGTCAATCTGTTCTCTATGAGTCTGGTTCTATTTTGTTTGTTAGTTTACCAGTGTGTCCATTTTTATTTGTGTGTGTTCTATAAGCTGCTCCATTCCTTTGTAAAACAAGGTTATAAGGTTATAGAGAGTAAAACACTGAGATAGAAAATATTGTATATGCAACATGTGCCAAATTCTTACTGCCATGGAATTTATCTAACATTCAAGTAATCCACAGAGATTTTGGAATTTAGTCCCTCAGTTAGACAACTAGGTGACCTTGATACCATCATTGGATAACTATGTTTCTAAATCATACATTGTTCTAGAGATTTGTATGACATTAAAATGTTGGGTTCAAAGTGTGGCATAAAATTATAGCATGATTAGTTTATTGTCTACTTGGCTTAGTTTTTGACATAATAAAATGGAAGAGACTTTCTGTAACAGAAAGCAGCACTATCTGCCAGAGTAGTAATGTGATGGGGAATAGGCATGCACAATAATCATGTTCTTTTTGATGATTCTAATTGAATTAAAATCTCATATTACCACTTACACACTGTGTGAACAACATTGCTGATTCTATATATTGGAGGGTCTCCCTTACTCTCTCTTTTTTAATGGCAGATCATGGTTTCAAAATAATAATGTTTACTGTAATCCCAGGCATATTTTGGACTACGTCAATTTTCCCCCCGAGAATAGAAAGCCAAATGACTATCTGTATTTTAGCATTTTAAGACATTACACATTTTTTTCAGAAAGTCCACTGATATTTGCAAAATAAGCAACTGGGGATAAATAGAAAGGAAGAGTATTGAAGTGTGATACCCACGTCTTAGATGAGAGACCTGCATCCATTGGTTCTAATTCTGTAGAAAGCAGGCAAGATACACTTCTAGAAAGTGATATCATATATATTTACTTCTCAAATCCATGATGTTTTAAAATCTCCTAGTGCCTTTAATTCTAACAAGGACTCCGTATTTTATTCTTAATGATATGTGAAGAGAAGTGACATGATCAGTTTAAAATTTCCGAAGATATAACAACCTGTCATATTGAGAAAATACTGAAGACAGCAAAGGTGAAAGCAGGGGGACTAGTAAGAGACTATTATTAGAATCTGTTTAGGGGATGGTAATGACCTAGAGCATGAAATTTTACATCTATTCAAGAAGCATTTATAGAGAATGAATGAAAATACACAAGCAATAGATGTCAAGAAACAAGATGACAGAAATGTTAGTATTATTTTACAAAAATTTAAAAATAGCCATTATAAAAATGCTTCAACAGATAAAATTATGGATATCATGGACATTATGCATTTGTCTATCTGATAAAATATTATTTTTAATATTGAGTAACTGGAAAAATAAGAAATGGTCCAATGAATATTGTATATATGGTTTATAGGCATTAGTTATATTTTAAAATAATATTCTTAAATGACAGTATAATATATACCACATTGTATTAAGTCTTCTTATACGAAAAAGTAAAAACATATTTGTCCCATTCATATGCTGGGACAACATACCTACAGAATATACTTACAGTATAATATACCTAAAGAAAGCATATTATATAAACATATATTATATAATGATATGGATTAAAAACTAGAAGGCATTTTGCAAGCATATTAATAGGGTTTATCCCTGGAAGTAGCATGATGTTTTTCCCAAAGGTAGTGCTAAGGAATTCCAGTCTAATTAAAGGAAAGCAGAAATGAAGTACTCCAGATCCCTTCAAGTGGGGTTTGAATTAAGTAACAGAATCTATTGATCAAAGTGGACCTCTTGAGATGCTATTGACCTGGACAGTTCCTTCAATAATCTGGTCCAGCAGGCTCAATTTCTCCACATTCTCTCTAGTCCATTTCTATTAGATCATTCTAAAGAGGTTAAATAACAGACATCCCGACCCAGATGCCAAAAAGCATTTGATGATGGGATAGATCTGCCAAGCAATCACTGCTACTCATCGGTCAGATTAGATGTCCATATGAACGTGCATTAGAAAGGAAATTTGAGTGCGTATTGTAACTGTGTGTGGTAGTCTGTTGCCATGTAACGCTCACTTCCCTGATATTTACTGTCAGACTTCATTCACAGATATTTCACAGACAGATGGTTTCTTTCACTGGCTCAGGAGCCACTTCAAAGTGTTTTGATTCCTGACCAAGTCGTATATCATACTTCCTTTAGGAAGATTTTCTTCCCAGCTGCAGACTTTAAGATGAAATCAAGAATAACCAGAAGGCTACACAACCCTTTGAGCTTAACTACCTTCAAAGAGCAGACAGCAAAAGTGTGCTTCACCATAGCAACACATTAGAAGCTAAATCATATTCAACACTTCTTCAAAGGCAAAATGAACATCATGGCAGAGACTCTTATTAAGACAAGTGACGAAAATGTAACAAGAAAATCCCCAGAAACCTGTATTTGTCATTGCATTACTTTCAAAGTAAAACTGACAGCATTGCATATACTCTTTTTTTCTCTTAATTAGCATCCACTCAACTCATTCAATCCTAAATTCTTTCAGCATTAGAGACTTTGGCCCTGCTTGATCAGGATCTGAGAATTATAAGACACATTAACTTTCTTATAATATGAGTTTAAAATTCAGAAGAATTTTTCTAGAGAAAATTATTTTCTCTATTACAGTAGTTTTTAAGTTTAACTCTCACATCTGATTCCAGAGAGGCTGACTTTGGAAGTTCCTATAGTGTTCATGTAGGAGGAAATTTAAATAAATTTTCAAAACCAGAGACCTCAGAGAAACAATTTTATCTTTCGTTAATGTAATAGAAACTCAAAATGTAAAGGCTATCAGATACTATATTACAATATCCATAAAAATAAAAAATAATTATGTTAACCATCAAAAGTCTATGATACTTTTTTTAAAAGCAATGTTTATCTCTTCATATGACAATACTCTTATAATACAAACTATAAAAATAGAAAAGTAAGAATTTCTTTAAAAAAATATTACTACTGTCATTTTAAAAAGTTCCATACTTCACAATTTTTATTGGTAATGTCATGTAAATTTTTATGCTCTATACCAAATTTGGGAAAATTTTTATATAGTTTCATTCAAATTAATTTGCTAAATTTCAATACATATGTGATACAACCTTCATCCTGTCTTTGATATTGAAAGGTGAAGTGGTACAGTGAAGGGGAAGTACATTGTTTGCTGTCATTACTGCCACATGATGGCCAGCCAGAATATAACTATACACTGAAATAACTGTGAACCTCAAAATATATTCCACTAAACCAGAACTAAATGTATTTATGACTCAACTTTCTTTTATCAGATCTCCAGAACTGTCTGTGGCCACTGCAGTGGTGCCTTAAAGGAAAGGTATGCAACTCAGGGAAGTCTGAGTACAAGACATTGGTCTATACAATTGTGGTTAAAATGTAATACTTCTGTACATTTTACAAAAACAGATGACCATGTAAACACATTTGTGGATTCCCCTTTCAGGGCTTTGAAATGGGCTCATGTAAGTGAGAAGTCCTTTAGTTTTAGCTTCATAGTAACTATCCTTATAAATCTCACTGTATTTTCAGATATCTCCACACTTTCCTCAGTGATTTCCCCGTCTTATACTCTAGTCCTTATTTTCCCTATTTATCTGCTATGCTATGGGAAGGGAAGATGGAAAACTTTATAATGTGGCCTTTGCACTAATTGAAATGTAAAGAGTCTAAAAATTTTATTCCACTGTTACTACATCATACAGCTCAAATGTGTCAGTGATGGACCCAGAATGAAATTTTCTGACTACAAAACTAAATACTCAACCCTTCTGAATATTACATTTCTGTATATGAAATTCCAAAAAGGTAGTTATGGAGTAACAGACACTCCATAATATCTTACTGAATAAGTAAGATATTCAGAAATGAATAAGAAGCCATCTGACCCATGAAGGAGCTGAAATCCATAGGCCTGTCCAGAAAAGTTTATAGATTCAACAAATATACCTTCACAGGCTATCATACCAGAACAACATGATTATTGCTTTTTTTTGGGGGGGGGGAGAGATTTAGATATTAATAGTGAGAGACTCAAATGTTAGCAAGCATCTAACAAATTTGTTGAATGGAAATTGATCTATTTAACACAGAGAGCCCTTTACATACATCTTGAAGAGCTATTTAGGGACTTATAATACTTGCTTCTTAGTATTATCATTGCTTATTACAGAATGTGGTTTCTGGTTACATCCTTTTTAATGCCCATACTCTTCCCTTAACTGCCCCTCTTCTATTCTTTGTCTGTTTGTTGTTGTTGTTGTTTGTTTGTTTTCAATCTCTTCTAAATGACTGGAACTCAGTTCTTTGCTTCTTCTACCATGTCCTGAAATTATAATCCTTAGTCTTTCAACCTGCCACTTCCAATAACCATGGGGTGGGGAAAAAAAGTGGTATGCAAGCCAGTTGGCTCTATTTAGTATAGTGAGGAAAAAATACATCTGCTTTTTGGATTAAACCATGCTTATAAAACCATACCTCTTTAGTTGACAGGGGGAAAAAGTATAATTTACATGTTTTAGTTATTCTTGTTTTAGTAGACTTCAGAGCTTTAATTCACCCTAGGTTTACCCTTGAAAAAAATACTGAGAATTACAATTTATTGGGTTTTGGCCAGCTGTTTTCTTTTAGACTGGCAGCGTGATGTTTGCCAGAATTTACAATCACTTATGCCAATCCCTATTAGAGACTAAATGCTGTTTGCCCCACACGCTTATTCTTCTGATGTAAAATTAGTTTTAATAAACACTCATCAAAAACATAAGTTAATTCAGAAAGTATTTTTTAATCACTTGTTCTATGCATTGTTCCATGCTGGTGTTGTGACAAATAGGAAGAAAATTACCACATGGCCTATGGCCTTGAGAAGCTTCCAGCTTTGTGGTGGAAGGGAAAGGCAGTGGCAAAGACATAAAATTTTTGCACAATAGTTATGAAATCAGATCAGGGGATCACTGAATCTAAAGACATGCAGATTATTATTGTGAAATGAGTTAAGAGTGGGCTATACAGTTGTGGTTAAAATATCATATGTGTTCAACTAAGGCTTCACTAGGAGGAGTAAAATGGGTCGAAATAACATAGGGGCAAAAAATCTCTTCTTAATAAAGTCTTTTTTCTTAAAATAGAAAATAATTTCCTATTATGAATACATTAACTATATGACAGTGAGAATATGATTTTATTACTTCTAATTTCTTGAAAATAAGGAATTACCTAGTATTTAACATGATTAATATTTGAAGTTGCATCTCGTAGATGTCGTTCAGATTGCTGCACATCTCATGGTTCAGAAACTATAAATCCCAATAATCTTTAAATATTTGCTTTCTTTAAATTGTGAGTTTGAGCCCAGCCATGGTTGCTCAGTGGTTGAGTGTCAACCTGTGAACCAGGAGGTCACAGTTCAATTCCAGGTCAGGGTACATGCGTGGTCTTTAGGCTCAATCCCCAGTGTGGGGCATGCAGGAGGGAGCCCATCAATGATTCTCTCTCATCATTGATGTTTCTCTCTCTCTCTCTCTCTCTCTCTCTCTCCCTCTCATTTAGTCTCTGAAATCAATAAAACTATATTTTAAAAAAATTGTAAGTTTGAGGATAAATTGGGGAAAAAAGAATAGGAGTATATATTAAAACTGACTCATCACTAAGCCAATGTTGCCTTACAAAGATCAAAGAAGATATTTCAAAAGTCCAACAAGCCTTCAGTGCTAAAATTCAGCACTTAGAGACAGTGTTTGGACATGCCTTCCAGTGACCTTTTTGGTTGGTTTCATTTGATTTTTCACTTTATCAAAAAAGACAATAAATCCATGATGATAAAAATAAAAAAAAATTATAAATATCTTTTGACTATAGAACTCAATTATTTTGTTTTGAGCTTATATTCTTATGGTTACTAAGGGATTTAAAAATTATAAAATGAAATTCAAGTTCAAGGCAAAGAACCCTTGAACCTTGGAGAAACTAATGTTAGATATGCAAGAATTTTTCAAGCTTTGGTTATAGAGAACTTAAATTTTTTGTTTTGTTCTTGTTGGTGTTTTTTGTTGTTGTTTGTTTTGTTTTTTGGTTGTTTTAAGATAGTGTTAAATATTAGATAGCTACTTGTCATTATATAGTCATAGCCTCAGCATGGGAAAACAATTAAAATGTTTAATTTTCTTATTAAAATTAAACAATTAAGATATGACTCTGTATTTAGAACATTTTCTAGCTTTAAGACTATTGAAGATAATATTTTCATTTTTGTTCTATTAACACTTGATAGCAGCATCTTAAATGGGGTTGAATTTTATGAAATTGATTTGCTTAAAATAGAAACAAAATTGGAATGATAAATCTTGAAACAAGTGCCAACAAATAGCAAGTTAAAGGTTTCACCAACAGATGGCTCTTAAAATTCTAAATTATTTTCCATCTGTAAATGCTATGATGCAATTTTTAAAAACCTCAGATTTCTAGGTTATTAAGAAAATCGTATTTTTTACAGACATTTCCAGAAGGGAAGGTCTCTGTATTAGTAATCTATGTTTTTGACATGGAAATTAAGACAAATATATTTGTTAAAAAAGTTAATTTGCTTAAGAAACTCCTAACACTTTGAGCTAAGAAAACCTATTCTTGATTAAAAATATATTTTTTAATGTAGCACTATATAGGATATATAGAAGTCTGTGTTTTTAATATATTTGGCATATTATTTGTAGTAATGCTCATTGCATTATAGCATTAACTCAATGATTGTTTAAAATGATTTTGTGTTTCATATTAAAAGAACAAAATGCTTATATTGAATATTCATTACAAAAATAACTTGTAGATACATTTATCTCTTGATTCCACATTTAAAATAAGTTATTGGAAAGAATTTTATGACTGGAAGTTTTACTACAAAATATATGAATTTAAAAGTGAAATGCCAGGTCTTGGGCTTTTAAGATTAAAATTCCCAATCCAGTCATTTGCTGATATGTTTATTCAATAAACACCGGAGACATCAAGATGAATGTGGTGTTCCCTGAACACAAAGACTCAAAGTCCCATAAGAGAGATGGCTAAACAAACAGATAATTTAAAATATTGGAGATATGAAGAGGAATGAGCACTCTTTAAAAAAGAATAATTAAGCATGAGAATTAAATGATTAATTTTATAAAGAGGCCATAGAGGGGAAGTAATGCAAATGCTAGAAAGTGTATAGAAACAAGACATCAACATTCTAAATAAAGTTAATAGTAAGTTTCCCAATTAAATGTAAAGTAGTGTTACATTTCTTGTGTGGTTCTGACTGCATGAATAACACCTGATTTAATTAAGAGCTCCACATTTATAAAGGACACTGATGATCCAAACCCTGTGTGAACAAGGGAGGTCAAACCGACCACAGCAGCAGGGACACTCAGGGTGACGGATGATTGAGAAAACTGAGTAAACAAACTTGGGATATGACACTCTTATTATATATCTGAATAAGGGTTATTGTAAGAGAAAGGTGTTTCCATAAAGAGACTATTTTTTTTAAAGATACAAATTTAAGGAAGGCAGCTTTTAGTTTAATAATGATGGGGGAGAGAGGGTAAGAGATCAACGGAAGGACTTGTATGCATGCATATAAGCATAACCAATGGACATAAGACACTGGGGGGTAGGGGAGACTGGGGAATGTCAGGGGCGCGGGAAGGAGACATATGTAATACTCTTTGTAATACTTTAAGCAATAAAACAAAATTAAAAAAATAAAAATAAAAAAAGAAAGAAAATTACAAAACCTTTGGGCCTTCTAACAACACAGGTTTGGTTAATGATAGTATTGAAATCACCATCCTTAGAAAGTAGGAGCACTGGTAGTCATAGAATTCGAATTGATAATAGTAGTAGCAATAGATATTGCTACATATCTATTACACAGTTTGAGTGAGTTTTCTGCTCTAAGCAATCTATTCGCTGCATGACATACACAACATTTTATATATAGAAGAGTTGGGAATAGTCCAGGTACTTAGGCTATAAAGATAGACTAAATTTGAATTTGTTTCATGTTTTTTTTTTTTACTCTTGACATAAATCACAGCACAGACAATATGCAACATGTAACCTGAGAATATCAGGTTCTTTGGTCTTGATCATGGCTACCATTTTGTATTCTGATGGAGACATTGACATGTCTGATTTAGAAGTTATAAAATGTTCTAAAGACCTACACTGGCAAGGATAGAAATGAAAAGGCCTATCAGTTCTCATGTTTCAAGGCATTATTTGCTTTCCAGATGGCTTAGATCAGTGGTTCTCAACCTTCCTAATGCCGTGACCCTTTAATACAGTTCCTCATGTTGTGGTGACCCCCAATTTCATTGCTACAAATTGAACATAATTAAAGAATAGTGATTAATAACAAAAAGTATGTAATTATATATGTGTTTTCCGATGGTCTTAGGCGACCCCTGTGAAAGGGTCGTTCGACCCCCAAAGGGGTCACAACCCACAGGTTGAGAACCACTGGTTTAGATAATGATATTCCCCGTGGCTTAGTCTTATTCCTTTTTTGTCAACACTTGAAAGTGGCAACTTATTTTTCCTGAGAATTTTAGGGTTTCATAGGGGTGCATATATTCTTTTGAATCAGTGTTTTGGATTTCTTTGAATATATTCCAGAAGTAGAACTGTGGATCATTAGGCAGTACCAGTTTTCATTTTCTGAGGTAACTCCATACTTTTTTCCATAGTGGCTGCACAAATCTGCATTCCCACCAACAGTGCACAAGGGTACCCTTTTCTCCACATAACACCATCACTTGTTTGTTGTTGCCTGACTTTTAAAATAATGTCTCCAAATGGCTAGCATGTGCCTGGTACAGGACCAATACTCAATAAATATTTGATGTATGAATGAATGGACACATGCTTTGGGAAGTTAACTCTGGTAATAATACGAAGGACACATTGTTGTGAGATCCTGCTTTTATTTAACCTTGGACTTAACTGGTCTGCTTATCAAGTCTTCCAAACGTATCTACATTGCCTTTCTTTAAATCATCTTTTTTTCTACGGTATTTCCTTCTCTTCACCTATTTGAATCTCGCCCTTGAAGAGGAATGGCATGAGCATCATAGACCTAGGACCAATTATGTTTCTTTGGCTTCCTCAAGACAATCATCTCACTCGCCTGGGTGTAAAATGTGCATAAAAATACTACTTCATATAATTTCTATAAGACTAAAATGAGATTATCTATAGAATTCCTAGGACAGTGCCCAATGTATTATAGAGGCTTACCAAACATCAGTTCCTTAACTTTCCATTCTTCAAGACTCAAGTATTTTAGCCCTGTACTCATTTAAACTCCTTTGTATGTCAGCCTTTATGCTAGGCCCTGGGGGACATGCTCATGGATTAGAAAACCAACAGTTGGGTATTTTATATTCCAAAATTTTTGACTAATCATGAACAAATCAACAAAGAAGACGTTTTCAGTAGTGAGAATTGCTATCCATATAGTGCAGAGAAACACGATGGAGATTAAACTGAATGGGTGGATGGTCCGAAGGGCTTTCAGGAATCCCCTGTGAAATCTTATGTTTATGACTCAGAGAAGGAGAGGTCCAAACCATGGTAAAAGGTAGCACAGGCATCCTGTCTAAGAGGCCACTGCTTCACTGTTTTAATTAAATGTTACTGTGTATTCATGAGATACCATGTTACCAGATTCTCTCAATTTTAACATCAACTAAAAAGTGGATTTTTATAGGAAAACTGAAGATTTTTAAACGTTGACAACTAAGTTAAATTTGGAATCCACACTGACTATCTGTTTGACTCTGCAAATGCAGCACATTCTTAAGCTAAATCCCCCAGGCCACTGGTGTGCAATTTCTTTGATAGTTTATCCTTATATATTTGTCAGCCACATAAAGAATTTATTTGCTTCATAAAGAAATGAGAATTTTTAAACCCCATAAGTCCAGTGAATATTTACTCCCTTAATGCACCAGTTTGTCATCTCTATTCTAGATCATTAAATTTCTCTTCTACCAATCTTCTAGAGCCCATATTGCTTCATTGAAGAAGTGGGAATTCTGAAGTCCAAAGGCCCAGTGACTGTGTACTGCCTGGTGATTTATATCATTTCGCTCCATAGATTTCATAGGTTCACTGGCTATGGTACATGATAAATATGCTTTGTCTGAGCTATAGTTCTGGGATAAGCATCAGGTTGAGAGCCCTCAAAACAATTAAATCACCTCTCATGTTTTTAATGACTACAGGGAGCTCATTATGTCTGATTTTATGCAAGGAGTGCAAATAGGTATGAGTCTCAGATATTATGTTCATTGTTCCTAATTATACTTTAGAGTTTTAAAAACATGCATCCTTGATCATTATAATTTTAGGCATTGTGTTTATAATATTTCTGTGTCCCAGAGTCTCAATTAATTTTTGAACTTGTTTTATTGATTTAGCAGTGGCAATAAAGTCAAAGGGCTAAATAGCAATTAGAATAAACACTAAAGTTTTTCCAAGTTGAAGCTGACAACCATATATAACATAGCTTTAATGCTCTGAAAACCTAAGAGAAAACGTGAATTACACATTCGAATTATACAAGGCATAGTTAATGATTAATTTCACAAAGCGGACATCTCAAAATATTTTACAGACCTTGATCAATGTCCATGCTTCCCACTTCTGTGTGATATCATTGTGTAGATGCAGGTATGTTGTGGTACATTTTTTCTACAGGACATCTTTACTATTTATTCACGAAATACATTTTGTCATACTGTCCATATGTTTTCTGAGAGAAGAATCTGCCATAATGATTCCACGTAGCATAGACTTTCCACAGCTGAGGAGTTCTTTGGTAATAGGAGATATATTTAGGGAAGCTAGGGATTTGATAAAGTGTATACATGTCCTTACAGATTAATAGTTCTATTAATAATTTTCTGGAAATCACTCATTTACATTTTTCCTCCTCCTGATTTAGCAGTCTCCCCCAGTACAACAATCTTCAAACAGTAACAAAACAAGTCAATCATCCTGCAGTGGAGGGACCTCTGCAATCTTGTCAATTTCTTTTTTTATTCTGAGTCAATTCCATGCCCAATGTAAACTTTTAGACACAAATGTCTTCCTTATGTAAAAATGAAAGATACTGAAAAACTTTTTAAGACTGTTAAGTAACTATCTATAGAAAAGCCTCATTAAATTTTCTAAAATTTTTAAACTTGATAATATGTAATATTAGTGATAACATTTAATATTTGGGCACATATTTTAAAATTTTTCTTTCCTCTTTTTGCCACTTATATAAAACAAATTGCTACTGTCATATTGAATTTAATAATTTTATAAGCTATTACAAAATAGTTTATAAATATTAGAAGATATTTGGGCTATATTTGAATGATTTTTAATATTAGTAATATTCTAGAAAAAAGTTATGGCACCGTAAATACAGATAGGATATAATTTTATAAGCTTATTGTTTATTGGTGATTTATTATCAAGACCTTCCATTAATTGAAAGAAAAATAAATTATCAAATTCACAGTTTATTCATCCTTGTTTTGCCAGAAATTACTTATAAAATAGATTTTCATTTTCTCTGTAGTGGTATTGAGACATGCATATATAAACCAAATCAATGGTGTGGGAGTGTTAGTCTGAGTCCTCTTTTGTTGAAGTTAGCCAGGCATAAATACTTCGTGGTTGTTTGAGATTTTGTCAAAAAAATCCATCAATTTTATAATTCATTTGAGCTTTTACAATTAATCATAATTAAGAACCCTTATAGAGTTCATTATAAAAATAAAGCAAGCAACACTGTATTTATAACACAAAAACTATCAACTGGGACTTATGCAGTTAAGCATGTTAATAAAATTAAATGACTATATCATAAACTCATAATGAGAAAAATGTCAGACACTAGAATGTAGTGTATGGTACAGAGTTTATTGTAATATATAATTCCATTGGAGGTAAATAATTCAAATGTGACATTTGATGCAATGTAACAGCTCAGGACTGTTTATTTTTTAATCCCAGATTTTTATATCCTAAAGCAATTAAAAGATTGGAAAATGACTGGCCCCACTTCTAATTCAGGCTCAGTCTCATTTTAAGTCTTTTCCTCATTCTCTGTGCATCCCTCTGGGCCACACAGTTGGAAGTAACTGTATGCCATTCTTCTTATAAAGGGACAACTCTTCTAGAATACCAGTATTGAAAATGAAGTACTAATAAATAAGACTTTACTCAAACTAGTAAAAGTAGTTTATAGAGATTCTTTCTTAAATTCCTTCTGGAATAATTCAGATATAAAACATGCACATGCCAATAGCATGGTAAGCATGCAAAAAAAATTGCCAATGAATGAGTAGTATTTATGTTAAGGAGAATCTAAAGAAAGTACAATCTTTTCTCAAAAGCAGTTAACTACCTGATTAGGGCAGTAGACAATTGAATAATAACAAGAACCACAAATGAGAATTAGTTTCATGAAATATTTTCCAAGCTTTGCCCCACTTGGAATAAAATAATAATGAAATTAGGAAGAAAACAACTTAAAAAATCACAATTTTCATACATAAGTCCCAGGGTAGTGCTTACTTAAATCATACCAGAAAGGTTGATAGTGTTTATGTGGGTGATTGTGTGTTATTATGTATGTTTGTGTCTGTGGATATGTTTATTAGAAGACTAAAACTTCTTTCAAAATACTTATTGATTTTATTATCAACTAAAGGGTCCATTTGAAGTATAAACTTTTGTAATTTGAGTTAATAACTTCTCCTATTGACAAAGGAACTTTACAATAGCTGGTGTTTCCCTTGCATAGCAACCCAGAAAGGGCCATTGTTCAATGGGTTTATGGCCTTTGAGCACAGATAATTGACCATAAATCTTTAGGCGGCCCAGCTGGTTTTCCATATGACTGCAGGGAAGCACCATATGGCCTCTGCACTCACAGGGATCCTCCCCCCCCACCCCACCCCCACACACACTCACAGGTTAGACACTGGAAATCTGTCGCAGTATTAGGATGCAAGCTGCTCTCAAACTAGTGCAAAATAAATGATATTCTCAGATAAAGTGAAAGGAAACACTTTCTCCAATAAGCTGATGGCTATTTGGGCAGTTCTGCTTTCTTGATAATGTTCATATAATTTAGGATCATGAACAACTGAAAAGGAATTGTATTGTAAGGACCCTGGCTGGGCCTTGGAGGAAAGCACCATGATGAGATTGGATCAGTTCTAACAGGATCAGGCACATTGTTTGAGACTCAAAATCTCCCTTTCCTGCTTTCTTCCACCTACTGGCATCAGTTTCTTAGATTTTTGTCCAGATGGTTGAAAATAATAGCTTCCCAGATATCTCCCTCCCGTTTCAGACCTCAAAGTATCTGTATTACAAAGAGACCTGGTCTCTTTACCTGCTTGAGCACAAATAATCCTACGGCAGGGTGGATTATGTGTGCCTCTTTAGACTTGGGGCAAAAAGAACAGCCTCACTATATGATCATTAAAATGGAGGATAGAGAGTTCTCCAATACATGTGAGTTAGTGTTCCCGAGGAAGAATTAATTTCTCAGAGACACATTCCTAGTGCCCTTATAGGCCTCTTCTCTGAGTCTGTCTTACTTGGGGCAGAGCATAATGGCATGTACACACTTTTAGACCCAAGGAATAGCCAAAGGGAGGTTATTTACCAAGGCCATTTAGATGGCGACTAAAAGTAAGAGCTGGGATATTCAGACTTGTGAGTTTGAATCCCACCAGGAATGAGAAAAGCTAGGGATTGGAAGACAGTGGAGGCAAGCTGGGGGCTGAAGACATGGAGCTGGAGTCTGGCTCTCCACTGGCCAACACATTCAAACACAGACACCTGAGGAGCCTAAGACCTTTAAATTCAGCCTGGCCTCCCAGGTGGTTGTGAAGGCATATGTTCATGATAGAACTAATTTTGTTTGACAGTTTGTTAGCTTGCTTTAAATACTTCAATAATTTATTTATGAACATTCATTTTTACTCAAAGTTTAGGGTCTGAATGGAACCTATCCTTAATATAGATAAACTACTAACCTATATTCTTGTCTCCTACATTTTTATCAAAATATTACTTATCCAAGAAACTGATAAATATATTTAAATACTCTATAGTTCAAGTGTCTACAGTTATAATTTCTTAGAATGAGTTCTTTAAATGAAAAATTTATAATTTGTATCATCAGTTTACAATACTCAATAAAGTGCTAACCTTTGAGAGAATGAAGTTTGAGGTTTGAATAACACTTTTAAGAAACAGAGGATCAGAGTGTAATCTCTATTGGTAGTCTTGTAGTAATTTAGGTTCCTTATTTGTAAAATGAAGAGTTCTATCAATCAATCAATCAATCAATCAATCATAGGTTTGTTCCAAAGATTTATAAAGCTGCAGGCACGTCACAATTTAAGATTACAGAACTTTTTCCTCGTTAAGAGAAAATTATAAAAATTAAATAGTTGTAAAAATACTTAAAATAAATAAATAAATCAACATATTGTCATAGCACAAAATTTTCTGTTATGTGTGTGTGTGTGTGTGTGTGCAGTTGTCTATATTTAAGGAAATGAGGGAAATGAGCCTTAGGTTGTCATAATGATGTTTTCAGAGATATTCTTCAAACTGTTGAGGTAACATCAGATCATAGGATATTCTTCCTCAAAAAATTTTGGTTAATGTTGATATAATAAATAAATAAAATAAAAAGGTTAGATTTGCTTTATTTAATTAACTACTTGGCTTCACCAATTGATAATGCAACAAAAATTTTCTAAACTGACTCATAGTTTGTCTCATAAGTCATTGTCAACATAATGATATTAGTTAAGGAGGAACACATTAGCACTAAGCATGGCTCAGACATAGTTTCTGTGTGTTGCTTTTAATCCTAGCTACATTTGGAGTCAAAAGTAGAGAAGTCATTTAGAAATCTCATACTCTAAAATATGAAACATGATTCAAATATAGCAATTTTTAGTTCATTTATTCATTATCAAATATTTTTTTAGTTCTCTAATATATGTCAAACACTGTTAACACTAGGGATGCATATAAAGTGATTAAATATACATTTAATTCTTTTTCTGAAGGTAGTAGTGAGTTAATTCACAGTAGAGGCAGGAGGCCTTAATGGCATCTGGGCAGAAAGCTTGTCATAGAAAAAGAAAGACCTTAGGGGAAAGTTGAATGGGGTCATGGTGGAGGTGCCATTTTGGAAGGAGGAGGTGAAGAGCACTCCATACATGGAAGGGCACATGAAAGTGTCTTACAAGCAAAAGGACTTTGGAATATTTGAGGGACTGATTAATTCTGGTCACTGTGTTAGAAGATTTGGAAGGGCAGGCAGGAGCAAAGCACATTTAGAAGTATGAAGGCTTTGTGTAGGGATCACTAAAGGATTTTAAGCTCTTCAAGTAGCACAATAAATAAATAAATAAATAAATAGGAGTAAAGGAAGAGTCACTGGGATACAGAGAGTGGCTAAAGATAGATGAACTTGTGGTAACCACAAAATTGACCTATAGGAAGGGAGAAGATAATTGAATTACTTGTGTGGTCCTTTCCACTCTATCTTCCCTGAGCTTTCAAGATTTATATTTTATATGTTGCCATTTGGGGTTTCAATATCTCCAGATTTTTTCCTTTATAGGATACCAAAGAATCCATAATGCATAGTAAACATTAATTTTGCTGTAGGACAAATATGAATTGTATATGCCTAAGTGTGAAGGAATATGCTACTTAGCTTATAGGTGAATATAGGTGGTAACCCAACTATGTCAATGTTTAATTAAAGTATAATATAAATATATATTAAAATTTGCATAAAATTATGTACTTTACTTGGACACATAGTTCAAAAGAACCTTTTTTCAAATACTGAGATTTATTTCAATGACTCAAATAATACCTGGTATATGGTAGGAATTAAAAATATGAGCCATTTGCAGACTTAGCCTTTGAAAACACTTTATTAAATGTGACAGGGAAAGTTATAGATTAGAGAGATGATGTGTAAATTTTGGAATTAAGTTATAAGAAAATATGAAAATTAAGCCTCTAATACATTGATATAATTCCTGAGAAAATATTATCCTTCACCAATTCAGTTCAGCTTTGACATTTTACTAGAAATATATACGACATTGGTTTTCCCAAGTTTCTCTCTGAAAAGTTTAGAATGAAGCAAAATATAGTTGGGAGAAATTTCTCAGAACATGGCAGTGTAGGATGAAGCAAATATTTTTTACATAGGATATATTTTAATATAATTTAAGTGCAGTTATTTTTGAATGAAATGTTTTAAAGTTTTAGCTGTCTATTGGACTTAGATGACAATAGTCATGATTTAAAAAATACCTGTTAAGATCAAGTTCATCCTTCTACTTGGGCTGGCTATGCTTTAGCCCCAAGAGAGAGGGGTTAGCATGTTGTATTTGCCAAGAAAATATAATACCTCATAGGGTGCATAAGAGAAACCTTGTTAGAGCCAAGTCAATATAGTATTTGAATTCTAGCCAATAAAGCCCTCAAAAATATAAATGTGCTTCTGTCATTTCAACTACACAAATCCTGGCAATCACATTCTGTTCTAGTTGGAGCATTTGCAAAATCTTATCAAGAAAACAATAAGGATACATTACTGGGCTATTTAAGGCAAGACCAGTAGAAGAAAATAACTTGAAAGTGAAAAGAATTAGGATGAGTACATTCCTGAACTATGTTGGAAGGACAAAAAATGATAAACCACAAATGATAAATATTTTTGAAAATGATGAACTATCTAGTCCACTTATTGGTTGAACAACTAGCACTGAAACGTATGCACATGGGAGCATAATAAATCCTCCACGATGAAGATGAACAGTAGGAGATGGAGGCAGTGTTGTAAATAATATCAATTCAGGCTGTTTGGTATTTGAAGTCCTTTCCAAGCACATGGATCAATTACTCCACAGCTTATCACCACTTGGTTATGGATCAGGAAGTCTGTTAACCCTTTAGGATCACTGTATTTGTGCATCTTTGTTCATACATTCCCAGTATCCTCTGCTGGTACTCTTTTTTTTTCTCATTCCATCAAAATGGGATGGGATGGCCTTCTATAGAATCTGGTCTACAATTGTGTTTTGCTTGATACTCACAAAGATTTTTTTAAAAAATAATTAGTTGTCAATAAGTTGTCAATATTTTGCCCTAATCGGTTTGGCTCAGTGGATAGAGCGTCGGCCTGAGGACTGAAGGGTCCCAGGTTCGATTCCGGTCAAGGGCATGTACCTTGGTTGCGGGCACATCCCCAGGAGGAGGTGTGCAGGAGGCAGCTGATCGATGTTTCTCTCTCATCGATGTTTCTAAACTCTCTATCCCTCTCCCTTCCTCTCTGTAAAAAAATCAATAAAAAAAAAAAAATAAGTTGTCAATATTTAAAAATTATATCAACAACCAGAATTTGAGCTTTCCTTGATAAATTTTATAATTAAAAAATAGATTAGGTTTGACTCATAGTACTCACTCCCTTGACAGCATTTGTTCTGCGGCCACCACTGTTTCCATCACTTTCTTTGAACCTTGACTCCAAGTCAGTGTCAATGGCCACTTCTCATCAATTTATTCTGTCATCATCATCATTATTGTTATTATTATTGATACATCTGGGCTGTTTTATTAATTTATACCACCTGACTGTCCCCAGTAGAAACTTGACTTTGAAAATTCCATTCCCAAGTTCTTGATTCTGTTCAAGAACCTTTTCCCTTATTACTCTAAGTCACCTATCTGGGTGATATTGATGACTGCTAGGTCCCCAGTTACAGCTGTGTGCCGAAACTCTACATATTCTCCGCCTGGAGAATATTCACGCTTCAGTTTCAGATATTTTATGTTTACCTGTAGAATACTTTTATTACATATAAGACAGTCAGATTATCAATATGCTGGTTCTTTCTTTTATGGTCATGCAGTGTATGACACAACCAAATACCCCGAATTCCAACCAGAATTTTCAATACCTCTATGGATCTTCTTTCTTCTCCAGCCTGTCTGTATATAATTTACCATGAAGGCCTTAAAATTATTCACCCCAAATTTCTTCCAAATCTGTTTACTTGTTTCTGTCTTTACTCTCCCCCACCCCCTTATAAACTGAATTGCTATCTTTTATCATTAGTTTATGCTAATACATATTTGGTATCCTTTGAATAACAAATCAGGTTTTAAACTGTATTCTCGCCTCAAGCTGTGTTTTTCTTCAGTCAGTGCTCAACACTAACTAGAGTGTACTTTCAAATAAACAAACTGCTCAAATAAATTCCTTATGTAAAACACTGTAAGTTTCATTCCCCCAATTCTCTTAGAATAAAATCAAAGCTCCTAAATGTGCTTATTCAGGCTGCCCTCTCCTTGTATGCTCTTCTTCCCTTTATACCCCTTACTCAAGGAATCACATTCTCACTTCAGTTCCTACAATTATTGAACTTATTTTTTTAACACCTCTGTGCTTCCATTCCTAATATTCCCACTTTTAAATCCTGTCCTTTTGTCACATAAACAATTCCTATGTTTTATTAAGGTATTAAGTATTATTTTCTTAGTGAAGTCTTTATTAATTCTTCTAGACTATGTTATAAGCTCGTGTCACCTCCAGACACTTTATTCCTTTAATGTAACACTCTCATATTTGTATTCAAATATCTATAATTCCTATTAGACTGTATGTATTGGGTAAGTAAGAATAGAGTTGGCTTTATTGGCCATTTATCTACAGCATCTAGCACAGTGCCTAACACTATTAGTCACTCAGTAAATATTTGTTGCATAAATGAAGTTATGAATAAGGAAATGTTCATGCATTATAGCAATAAAGCCTCTAGTGGAAACCATATACATTCATTCTTCCTGAGGTTTGGTATTTGCAAAAATAAAACTAATTATTTTTATTCGACAACCTTACTTTTCATTAAAAGCAGAATAAAATGCTTTTTTGAGTGATCACAAACAAAACGACTGTAAATATAAAAATATAAGTAAATATAAGAGGTGAGAATAATATAATTTAACCTTGCTCTCTTTAAAGGTATCTGAAGTAAATTCCAACACTCTAACACATCCTGTCTTACAAATGACTAAAGAACCTAATTAGATGGCTTTTCAGGGAAACTTGAAAACAAATCACTGAGCCGGAGGAGCTCATTTCTGTGTTCTGACTCTCCCATGCGCTAACTCTGTTATGGCACTCCACAGGTCAGGTAATATGCTAAGTTTTAGGTTTCTCATTTAAAGTTAGGAATAGCGGTATCTTTCCTACCCTCTTTATAAGAAAGTGAAAGATTATATGAAATCAGTAAATCACAAAGCTCCCTAGAAATTGAAGTCATACTTTTATGAACTCTAAATATTTATTTTATACTTTGAGCTATAAACCAATAATCCTTTCCTTTATTGTAGTTCTTCCAACTTTGGCCATTCGGAACTTTGTCCAGTGCATCGTGTCCCTTTGACATAACTCCATCATTGTAGGGTTGGCTTGTTTGTTTGCTTTGAACACTCTTAGTTTCTGACACAACAAGAGGCTCCCAGCTCACCTCCTATATTTCCTGCTCTGGCCCTAGAATCCACCATTTCTCTAAGGAGTCCTGTGTTGTTGTTTTTTTATTGGAGAATGATATCAAAAGCCAAGATCCAAGTGCTCGGTGTGCTCTTTGCTGTTGTGAGTTCTTGCTTTCCGTTCCTCTCAGCAGACAAGGCAAGGAATTGTATGTGTATATACTCTCCCATGCATATACACATCTCTAAAAATATTTCCATTGGAAATATTTCTATATTTATATTAAGAAGAACATGAGTTCATACTGGTGTCTACATTTCTAATCCAGTACCATATAAATCATTTAAGCCTCCTGCCTTTGCTTAAATATAGCCTTCCACTCCAACAGTGAGAAATGTGAAACTTGTCATTTGCCACACATTTACTTAATTGTTCAATCCCAGAGTACATATGTCTATCCGACCTCCTAAATGATTTTTTTTAAGTTTGCATGAAATTTTGCTCTTTATGTTGTCAGTTCTTTGGGTTTTGACAGATTTTTTTTAAAGCCACAAACTTCTGATCACTAGTAATAAAAAAGACAAACTAATTGTCATGAAGATTGAGGATTCTTACACTATCTCTGATCTTCTGTATTTAAAT
>NW_005871049.1:5058766-5194543 GCF_000147115.1 Myotis lucifugus | reverse complement strand
TTGAATGCAAATGCCACTGGTATGATATCTAGTATGATATAGAAACAAGTGTGATATATAAAACAAGATTTCAGTTCTTAGTTAATTGCTTGATCCTCACCAACAATTCAACCTTATTCTAGATATTTCCACATCTATTTTCTGTATTTATCTCTAGCTTTTATTTTATTTTCCTTGAATTTTATAAGCAGTAGTTCTGTGATGTGTACAGGAGAGAGATCTGAGAAAATCAAGTACATTCTGGCTCTATATTTATTTCCTGATCATACTTATTTTTTAGTTCTTCACACTAATACCCACACTGTTTTTCAAGTACACCTTGCATCTTTGGGAATGTAATTTTCACATTTATTTTCTTCCAGTAATCATAAACTCTCCTTTCAAACTCCAGCATATCTACTCCCTGACAGAGCTTCCCTTACCTTGTTGCATGTATTATTCTCCTTTGAAGTGTGATAAAATTTATTCACTAATTTATAGATGACTGGCACTTTTGATGTTCTCAAATAACATAGAACATCTCATGGCACATGATTGGTGTTCCTCAGAATTTCAACTTATAGTGATTGTCAAAAGGATTCTTGAATGAGAGTACATGGAACTGTCACACTCATCTAAAACTATAATGATATACTACATCAGTTCTCTATAATTATCTAATTTTAGTTGATCTTAAAGCAACTATAATTACCTTTATTTTTATTTTGTTAAGGAAACACTTACAGTTTAGTAGAATTGAGCTCATAGTAGGTCCACATTCTCATTGCAATCTGTTTAGGAAACCAGTATGAGGGTTGTAGTTTTATGTTTTGGTTATAATAATGAGAAAATTATTTGTAAGACTGAGCCTATAAAACTCCTAAACTATTCATTTAGAAGTTAAAATGTTTTTTAAATGAGAAGTCATTTTAAATGTGAAGAAAACATTAGAGCTTAATGTTAATGGAGCATGCTTGAATAATTGTGTCAATTATGTAGATTTTGATGGGAAACACTCTGAGTATATAGTATGTTTGAATATTTAGAATTTGCAATGAGTAACTAAAGGGGGTACCATTCACATGGACTATGATGAGAGTGAATCACTTAATGTTTGCACAATGCATGGCTAGTACAACTAGATACAGCATCTCTGCATACCTCACATCTCAGTGCAGAGTCTATCAGCAATCGAATTTTTATGCAAGTTGATAGAAGTTTGCCTACTTAATACACTAAAATTTGACTCAACATTAAATATTTTATTTATACATTTATGAACAGCTTGCTCAAATTAAATTAAATAACATGAAATATTTGGGAGCAAAATGTTATTTATCTAAAAATGTATTTACAAATGTTTATAGAGTGATATATAAATGTTAGAAAATTCTTAATCTTTTTTTAAAATTAGTTTTGGATAGATAGAAACCACCAGGCACACACCTGTAGCCTGACAAAATCAAATTTATTGACTCTGTGCAATGGAGGAGGGTGTTCCAGAGGAGCCAGGGCACACCACCTCACAAGAGGAAGGCAGGAGACACCTTTCATAAGGCTTGGGTTCCCTCTGAGGAATTCTGGGGAGGAAACTAGGGTTAGGGTTAGGGCTAGGGTTATGGCTAGGGTTAGGGTTAAGGTTAGGGTTGGGGTTAGCTGTTGTTTCTGTGGCAGGGATTAAGTAGGAAATGGTTGCTCCATGAGGTGAAGGTCATTCAGCCCCTGGGTATCCCCAGGAATAGGTGGGTGTAGCAAAGTGGGTAGGGGGGTATCATGGTTTAGAAAGCAGTAGTTACTCAGAGGCACGTGTTCTGGCATTTTAAAGCTGCTATGTGACCTGTGAAGAAACAATGTCTCTTACTGATTTTGCAGTTGGCTTTCTAAGGGACTGTTTTCCCAGCATAGTTACTAGTCAGGTGACTTTGTTTGTTTTCCGTCTCAGCTGACTTTCATATTTTCAGTCCCAGCTAAATTTTAACTCCTTCAGAAGCAGGGGAAGTGGCCTTGTTAATAGACATGACTTCTTTCAGGATGAAACCAGAAAAGCTGGGCCAGTGGTAAACATGGGAAGGTACAGTGGTGAGAGGAACCCGGAGCACATGCTGTTGAATTTGGTTCTCTGTCAGTGGTCAGATAGGTTTTATTATGTTGTCATGGTATAAATAATCACTTATCAAGAAGTAATCATAGGCACCTTCTGTATTTATGGCTAAGATGAGCAGAAACACTTATTTAGAATACAGAGCTGCCTGTATAAAATACACCCCAGGGATGACTTGGGAGTAGAAGGCTTTCCATTATGATTGAGAAAAATTGAAACCAGGGATCATCGTTTATAATTTGTAGAATTCTCAGCTTTAACTTTAATTTCTCTGGGGAAATCTCTCTAAATATCTTAGGCAAGACTTCCTTGTATTTGATCAAATGGTGCTCAATACTTTCTTGATCAAAGTACTTAGCACACAGTATTGTACTTGGAGCTTCTATTGTCTGAATTTCAGTAAAGGCTCTAAGATGTGGTACTTTGGCAGGACACAGTGAGTTCTTTGCACATTAATGTATCTCCAGTGTTTTGCACAACATTTGAGACAAAATGAGACTGGAGTACACATTTTAGAAAAAAAGTTGGGTAAAAGAGAATTTAGAGTTAGGGTGAATTATATAATATGGTTAGGAAGGATTTGATCTCCTAGAAACTCCCCTCCTTTTATCCACACTCTCACCTCAGAAACGATGAGAAGGATTTGACAAGGATTCTGGAGTAATTCAAATGCATTGATAAATCATGAAAATAGTAATAAAGAATGGACTTGGGATTATTACCATAAGTAACTTCCTGTTTGTTTAGGTTGGCAGTAGGAAACCGAGGACCAAATGCTACTGTGACTATTGTTGCTATGAGAAAAGGGGGACTGTAATGCATGCCACAGAGATGTAGCTTATTAGACTCTTTACCTTTTTATATTATATACATGTATCTTTTATAGGGATTATAATCATTTTATATGGAGTTGAAGTGGACAGTAGGAGATAGGTAAAATCATTTCCTGATAAACTGCCCAGAACCTCCCAAAGAGTAAGCACTAATTGTTAACAAAGCCTAATAAATGTAGCTCATGTTCAATATCTCCTATATGTCAGGCACTATACTTAGTATTTTATAAATGCTGCTTCATGTAATCCACACCACCATCCCATGAGGCAATGAAGATATGACCTTGAAATTAGATTTGAGTTCAATCATGAGTTTGCTACTTACCCATACCTATGTGGTCATGAGCAAGTTAGATACTGTCCAAAAGTATCAGTTTTCTCAACTGTTAAAATAGAGCAAATATTGTTCCCCTATATCTATTAATCATACATTAGTAATTGATGGTAGTTTTATTATATTTGTACATATACACAGCCAGCAAGCAGCAGAGATCAGTCTATATTTCTCCATAGCTTGTATGTATCAGTTTGTTTTTTTTATGTTTTCTTTTTTAATCCTTACTCAAGGATATTTTTCCATTGATTTTTTTTTTTTAGAGAGAGAGTGGAAGAGGGAGGGAAAGACAGAGAGAAATATCAAAGTGAGAGAAACACATCAATTGGTTGCCTCCTGCACGAGTGCCAACCAGGGCCAGGGAGGAGCCTGCCTAGAATCAAACCCAAGAACCTTCAGTCCACAGGCTGATGCTCTGTCCACTGAGCAAAACTTGCTAGGACCAATTATTTTTCTTTCTCCCTTCCCACCTTGCTTCCTATCTTTCATTATAATTGACGTGCAACATTATATTAGTTTCAAGTATACAGCTAATGATTCTATGTTTGTATATTATTATATTGCAGAATGATCACCACAATACTCCAGTTAATATCAGTCACCATACATAGTTACAATTATGCAAGTTTTAAACTCTTTTCCCACCCACTTCATTTAAAACTAGAGGCCTGGTACACGAAATTCATGCACTGGTGGGGGTTGTCCCTCAGCCCAGCCTGCGCCCTCTCCAATCTGGGGTCCCTCAGAGGATGTCCAACTGCCGGATGTCCCTGCGGGATTGGGCCTAAACTAGCAGTCAGACATCCCTCTCACAATCTGGGACTGCTGGCTTCTAGCCACTTGCCTGCCTGCCTGCCTGATTGCCCCTAACTGGCTCTGCCTGCCAGCCTTATAGCCCCCTAACCGCTCTCTTGCCAGCCTGATTGACACCTAACTGCTCCCCTGCCGGCCCGATCACCCCCAACTGCTCTCCCCTGCAGGCCTGGTCCCCCCCAACTGCCCTCCCCTGCAGGCCTGATTGCCCCAACTGCCCTCCCCTGCCAGCCATCCTGTGACAATGTGGGGGTGGCCATCTTATGACGATGTGGGGGGACCATCTTGTGATGCGAGGGCGTGAAGGTCAATTTGCATATCACCTCTGTATTATATAGGATAATATATGGTAGTTTACTCACCACAAATAGACCAAATGTTCTTTGTTTCATTTCAGTTTCAGTAGCATATTTCTGCTACTTTCCAATCTTGGGAGATCTTGCCCATTGCACACACACATACTTTGTGTGTGTGCGTGTGTGTGTGTGTGTGTGTCTGGCTGTGTATGTGTGTATGTATTTTTTTTGAGTTCATAAAACCATATCTGCACAGCTGGAAGCACTCTCTGTTGTGTTTTAAAGAAAGATACAATAAATTATAAATGGTTTGTAAACACTTGCCCCTCCCTAGGTTATCCAATAGGTGATAACTACTATAAAGACTTTCATATAGATGGTTGGGGTCCTCTGCAGTAGTTCAAACTCCACCTCTCAGATCACGCTTTTTATTTTTTAAGGATCACCTATATGACTTGTCATAAATTAAATCCAGGTCTTTATTATTCTCACAGAAATCAATGTAAGTTTTCCCACTAAAGCCAATTTGGTTATCAAAATTTTCTTTTTATTTCTGACATATGCTTATGTATGGTACTAAATATATCTTCTGAATTTCAATTTTTTGAGTATAAATATACAAGGTATAAATTTGCCATATTAGATACTAATAATGAAGAAGTCTAATTGCAAAAACTATTTCCAAATATTTAAATTTCAAAAAAGCAATTATGTCACCTAATTTAGAATTTGAAACTCTGCAAGAATTTTAAGGATCACAATTCATATTCACAAAGAACTGGCCTATACTTTAGTGCACTCTCTATGAATAATAAATCATAAGCTTATTGGCTGGAATATTTCTTATAGTTGATGAGGCATCTCTTATGGATGAAACCACATGCCATATGTCTTTAATGTACTTTATATAGTCCTCTAAATACTTTCTATAAATTCTGTTCTAAACATAAACTGGACATAAGAGAATATTCCAAACAATCTACGTAAGCTGATCATAAAGTACTGATAAGTTCAAAACAGATTTAAAAAAGAAACGTTAGACACTGTCTTATAACATATAACTGACCTGTCTATATTGAACTATCAATTTAGCCTCTTCATTTTAAGATTTTATCATTATCTCTAATTACTACAAAATTCCATTATTAAAGAACTATTAACTAGCATAAATTGATTCAAGAAATGATGAGTTGGTTTTCTAATAATGTTAAGTTGTGCAACTCAATAGATTTTCTGTGAATAGAATGAGCTCCAACATCTTATTAGACTTGTAAATGTAAATTTTAAATGGAAACATTCTTTTGAATATGAGAGCAATTTATAGCCTTATCCTGGCAAAAAGTAACATCATAAACTGCTAGAATTTTAATTTAAAGCAAAGTTTAAAGGCTATTGTGGTTTGCCAAGATTATCCTTCATAAAAATTTCCTGAATGTTTATTTGTCAACAACTTATGTGATTATCCTAAATTACTGTGAAACCAAAAGTGAACCCAACACTCTCAAATACTTTTGGAAAGCAAGAAACTATTTTTCTGGCCATGCTTTAATGGCCATGCCAATAAAGTAAAGGAATCTGAATTAAATAAGGAGATTGGGGGAAGGTAATGAGGAGAAAGCAAGTCAGCTCATTTAGTAAGAACTGCTATTCATAAGTTCAAGTAGACATGATTTTAGTTCTATGTTTTCAAAAACACTTTTTGATTGTCAAACTAGTGCTGCTTCTTTGCTTTCAAGATTTTGTCATTGACTAGAGGCCCAGTGTATGACTTCATGCACCAGTGGGGTCCCACGGCCTGGCCTGCGGGATCGGGCTGAAACCAGCTCTCTGACATCCCCTGAGGGGCCCCAGATTGTGAGAGGGTGCAGGCCAGGCCTAGGGACCCCACCAGTGCATGATCAGGGCTAGGGAGGGATGCGGGAGGTTGGCCAGCTGGGGAGGGACCAAGGAAGGGCTCCAGGGCGTGTCTGGCCAGTCTTGCTCAGTCCTAATTGGCCAGGCCCCAGCAGCAAGCTAACCTATTGGTTGGAGCATCTGACCCCTGGTGGTCAGTGCACATCATGGTGACTGGTCGACCGGTCAACTTTCTGCCCCCTGATGGTCAGTGCATGTCATAGCAAGCAGTTTGAGCATCCTTAGCATATCATTAGCATATTACACTTTGATTGGTTGAACAGCTGACTGGCTGACTGGACACTTTGCATATCAGGCTTTTATTATATAAGATAATAATTTTCCAGTAGGGAAAATGTTACAGACTGATTTTTTTATCTTCTAAAAGATGATGTGTTACAAACATGAGTTTTAGGTGCACATTATCAATTAGTCAGAGATTGAGTCAGGTGTGGGTAGATAACACAAATACCTCCTTTTCTAAGAACATACTAAAATCAGGAGCATTTGTCTTCTTTCTAAAACTCAGATCTTTCAAAAGTCAGCATCTCTCACGCGTGTATGTACATATACATACATGTGGCAGATAAATGGAGACGTGGCCTATAATGTTCTGGAGACTGTACTAGGTTATGTGAGGCATTCAAAGTTCTATCAAATACAATTTGACGTGCCATACTATGGAGAATAGCAGGATAATATGCTAGCTAAAACATCAGCCAGTATATGAAATGTACCCTGTTGACAATCCAGGTAGAAGAATCAGCCCAAGTGCTATTTCAAGCCCTGGGGCACAGCAAACATAGTGAACAAATATGTGTATAGTGCTCTGTTTCTGTGTATAGGATGGAGAGAACTGGACAATCAGACAGTGGTTGTCATGCCATTATATCTACCACTACAGTCAAAAATCTGACTGCAAAGGCAGCTTGAATATATTGAAGAACTAACAAAACATTTGAGTTTTTACTCTCAGAAGTCAGTCATCAAGCTGAATCAAGTAATCTCTCTGTCCCTCATCTGTGAAAAACACACACACATTGTTGTGTCTAACATAATATTAATATGTGTGTGACTAAATTCCTTTAAGATGGAAGGACTCCACTTGAGATATACCTAATGATAACCATCATAGTCATTCATTAATTTTAAAGATTTTTATGAGGTCATTGGTTTAATAACAGCTTTTCATGGAAAGGCTTCAGAGCATTTCAGTTTTACAAACTAATATTTTATTGTCATGATGTGTAGTGTGTTGTGCATACTGTAGGGATCAATATAGACTGAATGGGAGAGACAAAAAGTCACAACTCTGAAAACTAATGACCATCCTTCTGAAAATTAAGAAATTACTGCTCTGTTCTTAAGATTTTGTGTTGAGTGATAAGGATGGATTGAAATTAACACAATGAAGTGGCGAAGCTTTGTTAATTATAATTTTTACCTGCGATCTGTATTAAACACCCCCCCAAAGACCACAACAAGCAAATTTCTTACATGTGCTCAAATAGTGTAGCAGTCAAAACAAATAGGACACATAAAAGTTATTCTCCATTTTACATAGGTACATTGGCCGTCTGGGTCTTTTAACTTTTACCAGAACAGCCTTTGAGTGAAATGGTTGTTTAAGTGGCAGAAGTTTTCCAGAATATAAAGCAGGTAACAGAAAACCTGCTCTGATGAAAGCACATTTGGGGGACCCAGAATGTTGCCTACCAGGCCCTGGTCACCCTCCCTCGCCACTTTCACTGGGGTTGGGTATCTCTAGAACTCCATGGTATGTAGAGCACCGTTTCAGAAATAGTACCTAGAAAAATAGCAGGCATTTCTCTCTCACTTCAACCCCATGGTCAGCAAACCACAGCTCGCAAGCCACATGCGGCTCTTTGGCCCCTTGAGTGTGGCTCTTCCACAAAATACCACGTGCGGGAGCACAGGTACAGTTCGATTGAAACTTCATGGCCCATACGCAGAAGTCGGTATTTTGTGGAAGAGCCGGTATTTTGTGGAAGAGCCACACTCAAGGGGCCAAAGAGCCGCATGTGGCTCGCGAGCCACGGTTTGCCGACCACTGATAAGGACTTGGCTCGGCAAAAGAATCTATTGACACACATGAGCAAATGTTTCGGTAATTTTGATGGCATCTGATGTTAGAGGAGACCCCTGCAGCTGCTGATGTTTGTGCTCATTTGGCGTGGGCTTTATTTAACATTCCGGAACACTAAACATTTTATAAAGTGCGGAGAAAAAGTAGGAATAACTATGGGAAAACATCTAGGTCATTTCCTACAGTATCGTTCTCAGAACATTTTGCATAGATGCCTTTAAACCATTGTGTAAATTTCACCCTTGAGAAGGATCAGGTATTGTATGTTCTATATCCAACCGCTGCATTTATTAACTCTTTAAACGTGTGAGACATGGCTTTGGGTCAAGGTGTGTTTGAGGGCTGTGACTTAAAATTTAGATGTTCACTGGCAAAAAAATACTTTTTCATTGTTCTGCACATGGTCATAACGAGGATAGTCAACCTTTGTCCACCTGAATGCTACTTGGGAAGAATTTAAATAAAGTGTGTTTTCTGTAAGTGTGTGAGGTTCCAACCAGCTCTGGCTTGCCCGTGGACTGTTTACTAAATTCCCTCTGAAGTATCAAACACACTGCAGACAGTTTAAAACAGTCAAGTCTTGGCCAAATCCAGGAAAATGACAAGCCCTCCTCATTAATGGCGCGCAGGCCCCTGTCTTCTCCTCCTCACTCCACTTCCAACTCCACTTTACAACTCCCAGGATTCATGAGATCACACATTTCCCCGAATTCGTGATGAACTACAGATCACCCTTTGAAATCAATGACTCAAAGGGAGGGGGCTCATCAGAATGACAAATCCTAAGGAGGAAACTCTAGTCCTTAAGCCACAGAATGTAGAGTGAGGGAACGCCAGGGCCACTCTTCAGTCTGAAGTTAGTTGTGGCTGAGTTAAGAAAGCAGGGCAGGGAAAGTTAAGGCCAGGCTGAAGGTATATTAGGAAAGAACTCAAACACTTCCTAAGCCCTTTTGTTGTATTACTTAGAGCTTTTTTCTCTTCTGGATGGTTGGCAGCCGGAAGCATTTCTATTATATAATTTGTACTTTCACAGTCTCCACCCCTTCCCTCCCCCTCCCAAATCTTCCACCCCTTGCACTCTGAGTGTCTCTTATAGGTTAATGTTGAAACCTAACAGGACCTGCTGCAAATTCCTGCTGCACTTTACCCTGAGAATTTGGAATGTGCTTTTCCTCCACTTCTCTGCCATGGGAATTAATTACCTGCCGTTTCCAGCCCAGTGTGAAAGTCTTATCTGCTTTCTTTGGCAATAAAATATTACTGCAAAGCTTTAAACTAGTTTTGAAGTTTTATTGTCTTTTTCCCCCTAGGTTTTAATTATGGATGCTTAAAATATTTTATGTCAGTAGGTAATCTCAGAGCTATTATGGTAAAAAAAAAAACAACGAAAATAATCAGACTGAATTAAAGTCTGAAAATAAAACTTTATACACAAGACTGGGCAAGCTTTTAAAGACCATTGTTTTACTGGGTGTTACAGAATTTTAGTGATTTGTATAAAGAAGAATCGATATTATTTACTAATAGGCAAGAAAGTGGGTTATTTTCCAAAACTGCATATCCATTACATTTAATCAGATCCAGATGATAATACTAATATTTATGATGGATCCCAACCTCAAAACATAACATGAGACGGAGAAGAAATAATGATTCAAACCTTACAGTTCCATGGAACAGTATGTGTTCCTGGTTTCAGGGGGGAAATTAAATTTGCAATATAAATTTGGAAAGAGTGAGAAAAACAAACTGCCATTTTATGTTCTGAGAGTATTCTATACTTCTTTACTGAATGGTGCCTTAAGTTGAGTTATAATATTTTGCCCTGAATTTAAAGCAAATTTACTAAAATGAATAAATTAAAAGAAGTAATAATGTAAGCTTCCAAGTAAACTCAGCGTTCAAATACATCAAACTTTATGAAGACTGATTTTTAATTTATGGAAAAGACAATGATAAAAGCCAAAATATATGCCTAATATTTTACTTGGAAGATTTTAAAACTTTACTCTTTATACTTTTTACCTATATATTTTGGTCTACTGACCTCATATTAAACTATTTCTAAATTGTCTGATTAGATATTTCAAACTAAATATATTCTAATTAATTATTTCATAATTAATTATTTTCCAATCTATACAATACATGCATTCAGTCCAACCCAGAAAATGAGATATAATACTCAAACATATTTCTCTTTAATGAATTAGACAGCAAAATCCATCTTAGAGAGAAAATTGTAAGATTATCATACCTTTTTAGTGTTTGAGGTTCTGCGTAGTTATTATTTTCTTTGAAAGTGACTTCTGTCTAGCTTAGATATATGTATAGTTGATGGTTGCTTTATTCCCCCCAAATATTCTTATTCATAAACAATATAAATACATGAGAATAAATTACTTCCATCACTATATTTTGAAATGATATACCTCTGAAAATTATTTACTTGTTTTTTATTTTCCTCAACATATAAAACTTAAAAATCAATCAATAAAAGTAATTAACATATTTAAGAGGTAATAAAAACAGAACTTGTCCGAACTTAATATTTTTCTCATTTTGTATCATTATTTCAAAACCGGGAACTGTCTTTCTAACTCTATTACTGTATATATAGTTCAGACAGAATTAACTTCTGTTTCTTGATTTTCATGTTTAACATTGTCTTGTTGATTTTCAATCTTTAAAAAATGTATATTATTAAATATTTCATTTAAGATCCTTTGAGTAAGCATACTGTTATAGTAGACACTTTTCAATGGAAAACATTGGAAAAAATTAGAAGAATTTTTGAATCTTCAAAGGTGAAATTGAAGTATAATTATTTCATGGTAATTCATCATAAGTCTTTTGGATAATTTTAAAATATATTTGTTATCTCTTTCATGAATATTTTTTACTCTTCCTTAGTGTAGAAAATATTTTTAGATTCCTAAAATCCATAGTCCTATTGAAAGTAAATAAAGTCACTAGTATAGCACACTAATTGTTATATTATCTGCACAATATAGAATATAAACATTGTGATTTGGACTAATGATGAACTATAATAAACACATTCTTCTTACTTTATAAAACATAACCAGTAACCCAATTATACAGAAACATGAGATTTAATAAAAACCATAAACATAATGAAGCAAAACAAAAATATGGCTTGTTTTTGTTTTGTTTTCCCTTAATAAATTTGGTCTGAAATATATCAAGATATACAGATATGCTTAAGAACACATTGTAATAAATCATTACATATATAAACATTTGGAACTACATTAGAAAAATATTGGCACAAAAAGGATTATAATTCCTAAGAAAGAGATAAAAATTGATAGGTCTTCATTTGTCTGTGGCATTGTAGTGTCAAATATATTATTAATTTGTATTTTGACTTACAATATTTAAAGGGAATTAAATGAGAATATTTACAAAGAACAGAGGATGTCTATCTATTTATTTAGATCTCTGATTTTCTTCATCAGCATTACATATTTTTCTAGCATAAAGATCCTATACATGTTTTGTTAATGTTATTTCTAACTGTCCTTTACTTTGTAGCAATTTTAAATGGTGTTGTGTTTTAAATTTTGGTTTCTATATATGCATTGTTAGTATGCAAAAAAATGTGAATTTTTTTCCTTTGCATTGAGCTTGTATTTGTGACGTTGTTGAATTCATTTGATATTTAGTAGTTTTGTTGCATTGTACATCTTGGGGATTTTCTGCATAGACAGTCATGTTCTCTGAAAATAGAAAATATTTTTTCTTTCTTTTTCATCTGTGTGATGTTTATTTCTTTTTCTTGCCTTATTGCAGTGATTAGAACTTCTAGTACCGTGTTGAATAAGTTGGTAAGAACCAACTCTATTGCTTTGTTCCTGATCTTTGGGAAATCATTTAGACTTTTACATTTAAGTCTGATGTTAGCTGCAGGGTATATGTAAAATCGAGGTAGTCCCTCTCTGTTCTTAAACTTAATGAGAGGTTTTTTTCATGAATATTAAATTTTGTTAAATGCCTTTTCAGTATCAGTTAATATGATTATATTATTTCTGTCTTTTTTATCCTGTCGAAATGGTGGATTGTATTATTTAATTATCAAATTTTGAACCAACCTTCCATTACAGAAGTAAATCCTAGCTGATCATTGGGTATAACTATTTTTATACATTGTGGGGTTTGATTTCCTAATATTTTTTCAGGTTTTTTTCTAAGTTCATGAGAGATATTGGTCCATAGTTTTTTTTTATCTGTACTGTCTTTCTCTGGGTTTGCTATCAATATAACACTAGTCCAAGAAAAATTAGTTAAGAAGTGTTCCCTTCTCCTCTATTTTCTAGAACAGGTTATATAAAATTGACAATTATTTAATGTATAGTAAATTCTACAGTGAAACGGAGTCTGGTATTATTATTTTATACTTTTTAAACTTTGAAAGATGACAGGGCAACTTATATTGTTTATATTATTTTGGTTGACTTTTGGGAAGTTCATGTTTTTTGGGGGAGTTGTTGAATTTATGAGCATCTAATTGTCCAGAGTATCCCCTTATAATTATTTTAATGATTGCAAAATTTGTACAGATAGTCCCTGTTACATTAATCCTATTGGTGATTTGTGTCACTTTGGGAGAATAGGAAGGAATGAGATGAAGCATGTAACAAAGATTAGAGTTCTAAATAGGCTAAATGAGAGTGATGTCTTCCTAAAGTAGATACGTCTACACAAAGACGAAGGGAAAAGGTAGTGACAACACCAGATGCTGGTGACAATAGAGAAGCAGGATCGCTCAGTCATTGCTGGCAGCTTGTAAAAAGGACCACAGCCACTGCAAAACTAAATACAGTTACCATGTGATTCCTCAATTTCGCCTTTACCCCGAAGAATTGCAAACGTATGTTCACACCATACCTTGGACATGCATGTTTATAGTAGTTTTATTTGTAATAGCCAAAAAGTGGAGGCACTCTAGAAGTCATACAATTGGGAGGAGGAACGACCACTCCTCTTGACTAGGAGCTTCCAGGCTTAAAAATTTCACTGAGATTAAAACACACTTTCAGTTACAAAAGGCACAAAAATAAAAGAATGATAGAAAATTCATTCCCCTTTTTAAGAGATTTGGAGTTGGGAATAACTGAGCGGTGTGCTTTTCTTCTCATGAAATAAGTAATGAAAAGAGTAAGCCATACAACCTTTAATTGTCAATGACTTCCTTGAGATCTGTGCATCAAAAAAGTATTCACTTTTCTTTGAAGATTATGTCAGTAAGGTAAACTTAGCTTTGATTTCCCTGCTACAAAGTTTGCAACTTGATCATAGCGGTCATGGATGCCCAGACTGCAAATTCCCTCAGAGTATTTAGTGAGTATCACAATGGGCCGGTCTTGGATAAAAATTCTGTGGCTTTCCAAAATGGAAATTGTCAATTGCAGCATTCTTATTCCCAGTTCACCTCATATTCACTCATTCCCTTCATTTACATATCATGTGTTTATTGCAGCCGTGGGCAAACTACGGCCCACGGGCCAGATCCGGCCCGTTTGAAATGAATAAAACTAAAAAAAAAAAAGACCATACCCTTTTATGTAATGATGTTTACTTTGAATTTATATTAGTTCACACAAACACTCCATCCATGCTTTTGTTCCGGCCCTCCGGTCCAGTTTAAGAACCCATTGTGGCCCTCGAGTCAAAAAGTTTGCCCACCCCTGGTTTATTGAGTGCCTACTATGGACCAGACACTGTTCTGGATTGGGGGGTATTTCACTGAGAAAAAACTGACAAAGCTCTGACTCACAGAATTTCTGTCCTAGTGGAAAGAGGTGGACGATATGGGAAATAAATGAGTATATTAGATAGTATGATAAAGGGTTATACATACTATGGAGAAAAAATAAAGCAAGGAAAGGGAGTAGGGAGTGTGATGAGGAGAAAAAGTTTGCATTTTAAATAGCTATTTGGCAAGTGCCCATTGAAGATAGCCCTGTGAGTTTGCAGCAAGTGTTATGTTTGACTTACCAAAAGCAGTGACAGGAAAAGGAGGACTTCTCTCATGTCTGCTAAGTATTGGAAACTGTCATGGAGCCAGCTGGGGCAGACCCATGAAAGTCAAGATCAGAAGCCCAACTGGAAAGACCTTGAAGACAGTGAATGTCTGGCAGGCACAGACCCAAACCCGGGAGGTTAGAAAGCACAGATATTGTAACTCCAGGGAGAGATGACGTGCTCCAAGTCTAATGACTCCGCTGCTACAGGAAAGAAACAAACAAGGCACATAATCCAAGTGTACAGCCTGAGGTCATCAACGAAATTTCCAAATAGAGTGGGAAGAAACTGGAAACAAAGACCAAATAGACAGAGTGCCCGGGATTCAAACCAAGTTGAAAGTGAGTGGCAGGAGGTCAAGTCAAAAGAAGTAGGCCAATGTCAGCGCACAGCTGCGGAGAGGAAGCAAGTTTCTATAAAACCAGAGAAGCACAATAGGGTTCTAACAAAGATCTGAGATAGAGATTATCTGCCTGCCCCTCATATTCAAAATGGAAATTGGTGTGTGTGTGTGTGTGTGTGTGTGTGTGTGTGTGTGTGTGTGTCTGGGTGGATTAGTGAAAAGCACAAATACTCTCAGCTCCGTGGGAAAACTATAGATGCTTCTAAGTGCACTTGACACTGTGAGTCAGGAAATAGGAGTGCATGCTACCTTTTATTTATTGCTGTTACTTCATATATGTCAATTTCTTATTTTACTCCTATTTAAAAATATTTCATATCACTGTTTAATCACAAAAAATGTAAAATGTAAGCTATATAGAGAGCAAAAAATACAGCAGAAGATTTCCATATATTTTTTATTTACTACTGGTATATCTAAACCTAGTATTTCACAGAAAATATTATATAAAACTCAAGCCCCAAGGGATATAAAAGAAATGTTATATAAAATGAGTCTAGCAGTAAAATGGTAAAACGCATTTGGGAAATGTTGAGCTAAACCAAGTACATTGTCTGTTAGGTTTCAAATGTGGGAACCATAAGATAAATGTTTATATTATAAATGTGTATTTTTAAATAATGATTTCATTAAAAGTAGACTTCATGTTTAGAGCAGTTTTAGGCTTACAGCAAAATCAAGTGGAAACAACAGAGAGTACTCCACCCCTACATACAAACAGTCCTATCCACACATCCTACTAATAGTGCTATTCTACACTCCATGGGTATTCACAAATGTATAATGTCTGTTATCCACCATTATAGTATCAGACAGATTAGTTTCAATGCCCCAAATTTTTCTGAGCTCAATCTATTCATACTTTCCTACACCTCATCTCTGGCAATCACTGATCTTTTTACTGCTGTCATAGTTTTGTCTTTTCCAGAATTTCAAATAGTTGGAATCATACAGAATATAGCTTTTTCAGATTGGCTTCTTTCATTCAGAAATAAGCATTCTTTCCATGTCTTTTCCTGGCATAATAGCTCCTTTGCTTTTAACACTGAATAATATTCCATTGTCTGGATGTACCACAGTTTATTAATCCATTCACCTATGGAAGGACATTTAGTTACTTCTAAGCTTTGGCAATTATGAATAAAACATCTATACATATCCATGTGTAGGTTTTTGTGTTGTAAAATAGTTTATCATGTGGGATAGCTTTGTTAAAGTTAAAATGCTCCAATGCATTTCAAAATGGTTACTCTCACCAATCTGAGAACTTGATATGAGTGTCATGTTGGATTCAGAATGAATTAGAATGTATTCCCTCTGTTTCTACCTCCTGGAAGTGGTTAGAGAGATTCAGTGTAATTGCTTTCCTAAGTGTCTGTTAATGTTCTCCAGTAACTTTCCGGGCCTGGTGTTTTCTATTTTAGAAAATTACTTTATTAATTATTGATTTAATTTATTTAATAGTCCTATTTATATAGCCCATTCTTCTTGCGTATTTTGACAGATTATCTCTTTCAAGGAATTGGTCACTTCTCATTTAAGTTATTTAACACGTGAGAAGAGAGTTATTCACCATGTTCCTTTATTGTTTCTTTTATGTCCGTGCGATATGTTGTGATATTTCTTTTTTCACTCCGGATTACTAATTTGTGTTTACTCTGTTTTGTTCTTAGTTACTCTGCCTAGAGTCATAAATTTTATTAATCTTTTCAAAGAACAAGCTTTTGGTTTCATTAACTATCTCTAGTGACTTCCTATTTTTAATTTCATTGATTTCTGCTCTAATTATTATTTCTTTGCTTTTGCTTCCTTTGGATCTAATTTGCTCTTCTTTATTTACTTTCCTAGGGGAGAAACTTATAGTATTTATTTTGATATTTTTTCTGTCCTAATATATGCATTCAATGCTATAAATTTCCCTCAAATTTCTACTTTAAAATTATATTAGCCCACTTCCCATAATATTTGCTTATTTGGAAGTAATCTCCTCTGCAATTAAAAAAATTAATATCCCTATCAATTAAGAGTCAGAACATTTAAATAATTCCCATATAATAGAAACCAGTAATCTATACTACATTTCCCATGCTGTAGGTTACTGTGGCAAAACAGTGGATTTACTAGTAAACATTAAGTACTTGATGCTTAAGTATTAAGGCTTGATATTATATCAATTATCAATCTTATGCCACATTATCATAAGCTATAACAATTAATTTATAAACTAAAAATCATGAAAATCTGCTACTTATAAAGGAAGGAGTAAATACTGTTTTTTCTTCCTTTTGGACTAGAGAATGTCTTTTTTTGTCCTAAAACAGTGGTTTTTAAAGGAGTAGTGAGGTTGAAGGTTGCATTACTTACCCAATATAGGTGCTACCATAAAAGCAGAGAAAAACAAAAACAAAAAGCAACAAAACCAAACAACTCTCAGAACTGTTATGTTTTCCCAAATTTCTTGTGATTGCAGTGTATTTGTTTACTTAGAGAGAAATTTATTATAAGAAGGTAGATTTTATTTTTCTCTCCCTTAAATCTCTTACCCTAAAACTCTCAATGGGGTCACCTTCCTCCTAAGACCTGCCTCAGAAGGCCATCCCCTGAGCCCCACTGTCTTCCTTGTAAACATGAAAGTTCTGATTTTTGTATATTTAAAGTTATTCCAAGTATACAAAACCCAGCCTATGTTATTTTTGAGCTATTTATTCACCAACAGAGATAGAAACATATTTTTTAACACATTAAGGGAGTACGAAAGTGATTTACTTGAGATTCATATTTAAGAGCCAGATGTCTAAAACTATAAATATTCCCTCATATGGTTGAACCCCAACCTGTCTCTAATAACAGCGCTGCCGTTTATATAATTATCTCCTATGATTTAATTTTCTGCAGTATGACATCGTTATTAGATGGGACTTAAATAAAACTTTTCCTCAGACTCTACATTTCACTTTACTTTTTCAGTGATGATCAAATTTAAGGTCAGTTTATTAAAAAAGAGATGTCACCAACAACTGCCGTAATTTTATATCTAATGGCATTTTCAATTCTAACTCACCTTATGTGATTTTCAGCAGCCTTTCACAGTATGGACTGCTTGAATTTTTTATTTTAGTTTTTTACTGGCTTCCAGGGCATAATGTTCTCTTGGTTTTATCTTTATATTTATATTTATGGGCCTCCTTCTGTGCCTGTTTTGCTGACTCAAACTTCTCTGGCCCTTAATGTTTCTGTAAGGCTTTTTCTAATATTTATTTTACCTAGGTGATTTTACTCACATTTATACCTTGTATATATATATATATATATATATATATGAACACTACTTTGTTATTCTGCTTGCACATCTCTAAAATCTCTCCAGATGTAACATTTACAAGACTCAACTTGGGATAATCACCCCAACACCAATAACTGAGCAGTAGTGTCCTTACACTCAGATAATGATGCCACCAATCACTTAATTCCTATTTTACCCCTTAAATAGTTCTCAAGTTTCTGTGCTTCTCTCCATTACTGTTGTCCTGTTGTCATCACCCAAGTCCATTGCCATCATCTGACCTTAATCACCTCTGTAGGTTCCAAGTGGTCTCCCTATATTGACAGTTGTTCCTGACTAACCCATTCTCTATGAAGCAGCCAGAGTAATTTCTCAAAACCCAGATCTGGTCATCACTCCTCTGCTCATAACACATCAATGCTTCACATTGGGTTTAGGATAAAGTCTGCTGATGCTTTAACACAAACTACAAAACCTTTCATGGCTTGGCCACTACCTACTTCTTTTGCATCATTTTAAACCACTTGCTTTCTATCTTTAGAAACAATGGGGGCTTCTTTGATTTGTCAAACATAATAATGTAAAATTTTACAATATTATATTTTGTGTGTGTGTTGTTGTTTTTTGGCCTATAATGCATTCTCCCATTGCCTAGGTAATTTCCTCTCATATTTCAAGTTGCAGCTCCAGTATTTCAATTCCTCGGGGAAATAATTCTTGAATAGCCCCCTCTCCTAATCAAATGTACTCCAGGTTATTCCTTTGCTACATACACACAAAGAACTAGGGTTCCTATCTCATTGACTTACTTAGAAAATAAAATGTACATGTTGAACTGAAACCTAAAGCTGAGTTGATCTGAACAAAGGTTTAAGGTATTTCTAGCACACAGTTTATTTGATGCTTATGCATTTACTCTACAACTAGTAAGTAAAACCTTTTATAGATTTCAGATATTATGATTGATTCATCTATTCAACAGAATATTGAATTGAACACAAGCCATGTACCAGCAAAAACTCTGGGTTCTACATATTAAACTGTGAGCAATATAATGGTATTCATAGAGCCTAGAGACAAGGATTGGCATTTGTTTAGTATATGTATAGAAGAGAACACAATAAAAAATGAATAGATATTAGAATGGCTTTGGGAGTAAACATACTGAGAACTCAAACCAACCTAGTATATTAAACAATAACGAGACTGAACACAATTTCTGTCCATCGGTTAAACAATGCTGGCACCAAGTGAAAATAATTTATTTTAGCCCTTGCTCCAAAATACTTGATTCTGAAAGGTGAGATTGAAAATTATATAACTTGTTTTCAATACTCTAAACTTGCTCATACTCACCCAAAACCCTTGCCACACTGTGACCGCTATTTGAAGCTTAGGTGTTATAAACTCTCTTCAATCGCAATCAGTTCCTCACCTAGCAAGACCTACCTTAAAAATCCCCCAGAAAGGGTCCTAAAAACCACATCCCTATTTATATTCTGAACCAGTTTCCCATTTTGAAACATTATAAAGATCAGTCAAGGTAAGAGTCTTTCTTACTTTAGCAAATGTAATAAACTTGTTTTTGCCTTAGCAATAGCTTCTCCCCAACCCTTTGGTGTTTTGTGGAGTGTCAACCGTTAGCAATAGTATTGGAAAATATACTTGAATACTGGTAGAAAGTGAAGTGGATAACAAAGCAAGAGTGAAGTTACTGTAAAGGGGCTGGGAATTGATAAAGCAGTTAACAGTAAAGATTCTGTATAGATTCTGTTTTCTATTTTGGGAGATGACAAGATATGTGTGGGACCTGGCAAGTAAGCCAATTTGGGGTGTTATACTAGGTTAGATGTCCACAGAGACACCCAGGGGAAACAAAACCTGTAAGGTTGTGTACTGGGGAGGAAGACTGAACCTCTGTAGATATAGAGCTATTGCATTTAATAGCCCATAATTGCCTAGACAGGAGATTGGTGAACTGAGTAATATGTATATCGTAAGTAAATGAATATTTGGCTTACAAATCAAGTGAATCTCTAAATATTAGCTTTTTTGTTAAATGGTATAGAATGGAGGAGATTTAAACCATAATTGAGTGTGTCCTCTGGTAAAAGATTTGTATAATATGAAGTAGTCAAAGGGAGTCTCTATGGCAAAAATCAACTTCCTTGAGAAAGCAGTTATATCAGAGGCAAATGTATGTAAAATTTACTGGTTTTTAGGCAGATATGTAAAAAAGACTATAGTTTAACTTAAAGTACTAGAAAATCCCTATCTAAAATGAAACAGCTGAGAGGAGAAAAGTATATCATCTTTAAAGGAAAAATAGAAAATATATTGTGTTTGAAAACACAATCACAGAAGTTGACATGTTATTCTCTGTTCTCTTCCCATTAATCCTGCATGGAAAGAAATGTGGAGGGAAAAAAATGATTTCAGGGCAGGGAAACATAAGAAGATACAGTAATTTAGTTCCTCTGGTAATGTTTTCTACAAGTATTTTCAGTGAAAAAAAATGTATGAGATAAAAGAATAATCTATTAGGAAATCACAAATTTTGTTTCCAACAGCAGATTTATAGGTTCATGAAAAAATTGTAGTTTTTCTACTAATACAAGAATAATAATTTTCCTTTCAAGTTAAGTAAGAAGGAATGAAGGCAAGTGTTTATATAATTAAAAATAGACCTAAAGCCCTAACTGGTTTGGCTCAGTGGATAGAGCGTCGGCCTGCGGACTCAAGGGTCCCAGGTTCGATTCCGGCCAAGGGCATGTACCTTGGTTGCGGGCACATACCCATTAGGGAGTGTGCAGGAGGCAGCTGATTGATGTTTCTCTCTCTCATCGATGTTTCTAAATCTCTATCCCTCTCCCTTCCTCTCTGTAAAAAATCAATAAAATATATTTTTTAAAAAGATCTAAAATACATGTATAAATATATTTTCTTTAAATATAATTTCATTGTGCTTTCAAAATGATTGTGTTGTTTATTACTGTGATTACCTTTCAAAACTGTGTTTTATTTAAGAGGAAAATGTTTTAAAACAGTCATTTTTCAAGAACCATTTCTCAATTATTAAAGTTTCAGAAAACTTGGAAGAGACTTTAAAGTGAAAGGAGAGGAATGGCCAAGTAGACGTTGAAAATTATTAAGATAGTGCTTTCCACACAACTGGATGTTTACCTTATCAATAGTGAACTAAAGACTCATTCTTCTAAATCCTACAGGATGGAATGATTAGTAGTAAGAACCATCCCTCTCTATGGGTAGACTTAAATGTAATCAAAATCAGAGCTTATGGTATATCTGAACTTCTTTAAGGTATTTACTTAGGTTTTGATAATAATATTGTGGGTGGGCTGAATAGAGGAATAGTATGCATCTCAAAGTGCTAGATAGCCTGGAGTAATGGGTGGAAAAGTTATAAGATAAAGTTGAATTTTGGTTTAAAAACCCACAAATCTTCTTAAGAAAGGTTGAAATGACAGACATTATTAGCAGATAGTGATTTAATAAACACATAGGGATTTTAGTTTACAATAAACTTAAGGTGAATAAGTTGTATGATATAGTGGTAGAATTATTGTGTAGAGATGAAGAAAGAGGATGTGCTAGTCTTACTTTTTGTTTGTTAGAACACATTCAAATACTATGCTGTGTTCTGGGCACCACACATTAATAGGGAGGAAACATACTGGTGAATATTTCAGAGTGAGGAACCCAGGTGAAAAATTGAGCAATTTGGACACTGTAACCTAGGAAACCACAGTTTAAAAATATAAGATGGTAACTTTTGGCTAAATATAAAGACTTCTTTAAAAATAAGTATCTTTTGAAGATATAATTAAGTTACCTAGAATGTATAATCAAATATGTTTGAAGGCGGGTATTGTGACCTCCCTTCCCATTGTACTCAAAGAATTTCTTTACTGGTCAGTGTTTCTTTAACTGCCAGGTTAATAGATTCAGGATGGATGGATTTATTATTTACTTGTTTCATTGTTTGTTTATGTCCTTGTAATCTTCATTTTTTAAATAATGTATTGCACAAGTTATTCATATTTAAATTACAAATGATACATAAAATACTGTTAAAATTTCATGCATTAAATCACAATGTTTTGGTTAGTCCATTTGCCTCTTTTGCACTAAACTATACTTTATAATTTATATGCTCCAATGTAATCATCTGTTTTGGATTATGTAGAAAATGAATGAAGTTCGCCTGGATTTGGAAAAGTTTCAAATGTCTGAATTTGTTGTGCAATCTTACACATTATTTTTTAGTATTTTTAAAAAGAGACCCTCCAAAAATGTTAGACTCTGAATAATAAATGCTTAGTTGAAAATAGACATCTTATTTTACTGTCCCCAGATATTAAGGCTCAGAATAAATTGGAAGTAGCAAGTACTTTAGCAATGGGATACTTAGGAATAGCTTGAAACGTACAGATGATGAGCCACCTTTTATTAAATTCATATCTAACTTATCTATGATTGTTTTTAGAGAGAAAGAACACTGTGATAATTGATAGTAAGCTTTTCTATAATGAAGATATGACACACATGAAATGCAACAGAAGTCAAAATTATATTCATCCAACATATTTGTATTAAAAGACCCTTGGTAAATGATTTTAATCTGTCTCAAGCTCAGTTAACTCTATGTATAGGAGAATGAATAAAATGTCTCTTACCTTGAGTCAATATGAAGATTATGTTAGTTACAATGTATGTGTAATACTAAACAGTACCTAGCACATTTTAAGTCTTCCCTTATGCTTGTATTGCTCTGTGCTTTTTCCTTTCTCAAATGCTTAGGGTGGGATTTTGGACAAAGAGTAGTGCCTTCTATTTAAATTAATGTTTCTAGCCCTAACTGGGTAGTGCAGTTGGTTAGAGCATTGTTCTTATATGCCAAGGTTGCAGGTTCAATCCCTGGTCAGGGTACATATAAGAAGCAACCAATGAATGCATAAATAAGTGGAACAACGAATCCATATTTACCCCCTCTCTCTCCCTCTTTCTCTGTCTTTCTCTCTCTCTCATCAATAAAAAAATGTTTCTATGCTTCTCCCTGCACCTATGAATATCATGGATTCTACCCTAACAAAGGTGCAAAAGAGAAGGTACAGTTAATCTGAAAACAGAGAGAAGGCCTAGGAAGAACAGAAGGAAAACATGCCCTAAGTAGTTCTCATTTGAGACGGAAGCAGACCCCCATCTGCTGACCAGATTCTGAGTCCCTGGATAGGTTCTGTTTACTGGGGCTGGTCCCAGAAACATCAGCCAAAGTGGCTGACTCTGAGAACATAGGGAAGGTGGTGAGGGCTCAGGGGCATTTTTTTTTTATTTTTTATTTTTTGCTCATAGTGGGGAATGTCTATGCTTTGAATTCCAGGTCAATGAGAATGTCTGGAAAATGGATCCCATCTGGTTACATGACTGCATGAGGAAGGGAAGACTGTCATTGTGTACAGACTGGGGAATCAGACCTAAACAAAACGCAGAGTCAAGGGAAGTAGACTTGGGAGAGAAATTTCAGCTCCAGAGTAAATGCCAACAAGTGGGGTAAGGTTCCAGGAGGAAGTAAGGGACAGCAAAATGGGGAAACTGCCAGTAATGAATTCCAGCTGGAATATTGCAAAGTGACAGATGTGGGAGGCCCTGTGCCACAGGTGGTTTACTTTTCTAGTTATTATTAGGCATCTGGACTCTGTGGGGAAAGCCACTCATTGCATGGATTTCTTGAAGGTTCAATTAAGGGCCTACACAAGCCTGGGTAGACCATTCAATTCCAGCCACAGTCTCCTTGAATGTTTTCAAATGAGTTACTATTATTTTGTTGAAACAGCTACTGAATGACTGTTTGATAGTGTGTCTATCTGATAAGTAATATTTTAATCCCTCCGCCCATAATTTATTTTAGTAAAAGATCCTTCAGTTACAATCACAATTTCTTTAAAATTAAGCTCAAATTACTTCACGGGCATTTATTTTATGCACAGTCTGCGATATTTATACAATCAACATTTAAAAGCAAAATAGGACCAGTTATGCCACAGACCAAATCAAACATACAAAAAGCAAGCTTTTTTGTAAATGTAGTCTTTTTGTTCCCTATAAAAATATGCTGCTTTCCTTTTATTATCAGAATCACAGAAAACAAGATACATTATTCATCAGTTCCACTCTAGCAAGCACATGAGAGATGAACACTCCAGACTAGGATTGAGGAAGCCTGAGTTTAAGAGAATAGTTTAATATTTATTATGTGTTTGAGCATGATAGAATTAGCTAATCACTGGTAGCCTCTGATTCTTTCTCTGCAAATTATTACCTCTAACTGACTTCATGCCTAAGAGTTTATGATATAAAATTGATGCCATTTTAGAGTACTTTGTGAAAACTAAACTATAGCTGTATATTACAGCCTATATATTCTTTGTGCTCTGAATTATGGTTAATTTCCATGGTATAAATGTAAAAATAGTCCAGCCGGTGTGGGTCAGTGGTTAAATATTGACCTACGAACCAGGAGGTTATAGTTCAATTCTCGGTCAGAGCACATGCCTAGGTTGTGGGATTGATCCCCAGTGCAAGATGTGCAGAAGGCAGCAGATCAATGATTCTCTCTCATCACTGATGTTTCTATCTCTCTTCCTCTCCCTTCTTCTCTGAAATCAATTAAAAAATGTAAAAACAAATAGCAGATTATCGCATTTCCCTAGATAGTAATAGTTTACACCAATATGCTATACTGGTTATTATATAGTTCTTAAAAATTAAAGACTTAAATATTCAAAACCATAAAAAATTCTAGAAGAAAACATTAGCAATAAAATCTTGGACATTTCTCATAGCAATATTATATATATATATATATATATATATATATTATATATATATTAAATATTATACACATAATAAATATTAAACTATTCTCTTAAACTCAGGAGATATATATATATATATATATATATCCTCAGGCAAGGGAAACAAAAGAAAAATAAACAAATGGGACTACATCAAACTAAAAAGATTTTGTACAGCAAAGGAAAAACCATCAATAAAATGAAAAAACAACCCAATGAATGGGAGGATATGTTCGCCAATAGATCTGGGAAGGGGTTAATATTCAAAATGTATAAAGAATTTATAAAACTGAATGCCACAAAAACTAAACAATCCAATTAAAAAAATGGGCAAAGGACCTGAATAGATAATTCTCCAAAGAGGACATACAGATGGCCAATAGACATATGAAAAGATGCTCAATGTCATTAATCAAGAAATGCAAATTAAAGCCACAATGAGATATCACCTCACATCTATCAGAATGGCTATCCTACATAATAAAAGGCTAATACGCAAATTGACCAAACCGTGGAACTACAGGTCACTATGACACACACTGACCACCAGGGGCAGATGCTCAACGCAGGAGCTGCCCCCTGGTGGTCAGTGCGCTCCCACAGGGGAGTGCTGCTCAGCCAGAAGCCAGGCTCACAGCTGACTAGCGCAGTGGTGGTGGCAAGAGCCTCTCCCGCCTCCAAGGCAACGCTAAGGACCCCCCACCCCATGTGCACGGATGTCATGCACCGGGCCCCTAGTCATCAACACATCAACAAATAAGTGTTGGTGAGGATATGGAGAAAAGGGAACCCTTGTGCCCTGTTGGTGGGAATGCAGGCTGGTGCAGCCACATGAAAAACAGTATGGAGTTACCTCAAAAATTAAAAATGGAACTGCCTTATGATCCAGCAATTCCACTTCTTGGAATTTATCCAAAGAAACTGAAAACACTAATTCAAATGAATATATATACCCCGATGTTCATTGCAGCATTATTTACAATAGCTAAGATTTGGAAGCAGCCCAAGAGTCCATCAGTAGAGAGTGAACAAAACAGCTGTGGTACATTTATACAATGGAATACTACTTGCTGGTAAAAAGGAAGGACATTTTACTCCGGAGAACATCATGCCAGGTGAAATAGGCCAGTTGGTAAAAGACAAGTACCATATGATTTCACTCACATGTGGAATTTAATGAACACACTGAACTAACAAGCAAAATAGAGACAGACTCATAGATAGAGAACAGGCTGACAACTCTGGTGTGGGGATGTGTGGGGGACAGTGGAGGGATTGAGCAAAAAAGAAAAAAATAGAGAAAGAACTCATGGACACAGACAGTAGTGTGGTGATTGTGGGGGGTGTAGAAGAGGTTATATAGGGGTGATAAATGATGATGGGGAAAAATAAAGTAAGATAAAGAAAAATATTAAATTGTTTTATTCATTATTAACTCTGTTGAAGAGAGCTAGCCTTACTTTTAAAAACAAGATTAGAATCAAAAAAGCATAGTGGAGTAAATTTTCACAGCATGGTATTTGACAAAGTTCCATTTTAATCTGTGGTGACTATATATATATATATATATATATATATCCATTCCATATATATATGGAATGTGTGTGTCTACTGATGTAAACTCATGTTAAGTCTTGGGTTGCAGCAGGATGGACCACCAGGATCTGGATCTGGAAACCAGATTAACTAGATGGTATGTAACAGATGGGACTAAGGGTAGGACCACAAATCCTTTAGCATTTCTATGTAGACCAATGGACTGTGGTCATACTTGGGGGGAAATCTAAGCCAGGGTCCAGGGTTTCTGATCAAATTGGACAGAAAAAGAACAAATCTGTAGACATAATGTAAAATGAAAATGAACACAGGAAAGAAAATTAGTTTTAATTCTCAGGCAGTAAACAGGATCAGAAGCAAATAGAGACTAATGAGTATGAGAGAGAGGGAATTAGGACTTCTGGGTCCTTTGCTGAGGGTCACATTCTAAAATATTTAGTTTTTTTTCTTTCTGTTGAGAACTTTGTATGTGTAGGTATGCTCTACTTCCCAGAGTGAGGCAGGGCTCTTGGTCTTTATGGCCAATGATTATAGCTTAAATTGAAAGTGTTGTATTCATGGAGAAAATCTTAAATATCTTAAACATGTGCATACACTGTGCATTTGTGTGAATAACTTCAACTCATTCTATGACATGGTGTAAAATGATAGATAATTGAAATTGTAAAAGTTGCTAAGAACCATTGGATTTTTATCTGGTCACCGATTAAGGACTCTCTTTGTTTATAACTCCTTTTGAGATCCCCACAATGATGACACATGTTAGAAAATGCTCTCGCTGTCTAAAAGAAGAAGCTGGTATAAGGAAGATAAGCAAACTCCCAAGTCCACATAATTCAGGGAGCTGTAAGAGTCAAGTTTCAGATTCAAGTCAGTCATTCTCAGTCCTTTGTTCCTAATCCCAACACTAATCTCTACTTTACACTATGACACTAGACTAATATTATTTTACCCAAGTGTTCCTGAATGTTCTGTTAAATTATAAAATACAGCTCTTAGTAAACCGTGCATTTAGGTGATTTGAATTTTACTTTACTTATATTCTGGTCAAGGTGCAATAGGCAGCAAAAAGGAAGAAAAACCAAGAACTCAATGAAAGAGAACAAAACAGGATAGTTAATGTACAATTAATGCCTAGGGAGTAAGATACAATAAGCTGAGGTGAGAGGGGTGAAGAAGAGGGAAATTTCCCTCTCTTGCCAAATTTCCTCTTTTCCTCATTCCTGTTCTCCATGCAGAAACTGTGATTTATTCCTTCCTATGAACTGAAATCCAGCATTTCTATAGTTAAATGTTAAAAGTAAACAGAATTCTGTGTGACAGATGAGATCCTGGGACTTAGACTTAGCTCTGCCCTGAGTTGCTTTGTGAATAAAACAACTTTTATTTTCTTTCTAATGTTAGGGGAAATGTATGATATATGTAGGTCTGGAAGCCAAACAAAACTATATCTTTATGACATTTTTCTTAAAATTATATAACTTATATACAATTTTATTCGATCACTCTTACAAACTGACAGTCAGTTTTACTGAGAGTAAATGTTTTCAATTCATACCATGGAATGTCAGGTTTTAGAGGGAGATTATAAAGAAACTAGGAAAATCAGACAAAAGAGTTTATAAATAGCTTTCCTTAATTTACAGTCAATCCTGGTAAATGCTAGAGACATAAATAAAGGCCGGTTGTAGGAAAATTAGGTTTTCATTTTAAGTACACATGGCAATTTCACACTTTGAGCTGCATAATCTGCACATTTCAGGTACCATAAAAAGCTTACACATATAATGTGGACTAAGCCAGAAGGAGTTAACTAAAATAATGCCTGGTTTGACCTCCCCTGTCCTTCCTTGAATTCATTTAGCTAATTGTACCAGGTAAGAATGTCTCTAGTTGGCCAAATACCCAAGGTCAGAGTCATGACTAATGATCATTGTCTGGATAAGGACGCTATTGTTGTTTTAAAAGGAATGTTAGTGTTCCTGAGTAAGTAGGGAAATGTTATTAAACTGTGTAATTAGTTTTCATACAAATTCCAAAGATGTATAATAAACCACCAATGTTTTATTTACTCCTAATTCAGGACATTGTAGGCTTATTGAACACAAGAATCATAGCAACTACTTAGTGTCTTACAGAGACAAGTACTCAATAAATGCTTTTGATAATAAATGCTGTTATAGGTTTTATCTCTATTTATTTCTCTGTTCCCCTATGAAAACTTGGAGCAAGTTTGAATGCATCTGAAATCAGATCAATTGATAGTGAAGTAATCAGAGAATTTGTTGCAGTAACGTACAATCATTCAAGTGGAAATTATAGGTTTCCTTTTTATAAGGCATTTAAAAATATAGGAACATCAACATCAATTTGATTAGTTATATTTCTGTGAGATGTTCTCCTTTAATTTTTTTATATTTCTTCTTTGTTGTTGGTATACTATCTATTCTTTCTCATACATTGATAGAGAGCTTACTGCCTGTAAAACACTGTGCTAATCCTGAGAATAAAATGGAATTGTGTGCATATGGCTAAGGACAACATAGGAAACAAGGGGTGTTGGGATTGGAAGCAGGTCCTAGGGCAGTGATGGCGAACCTGTGACATGTGTGTCAGAGGTGACACGCAAACTCATTTTTTTGGTTTATTTTTCTTTGTTAAATGGCATTTAAATATATAAAATAAATATCAAAAATATAAGTCTTTGTTTTACTATGGTTGCAAATATCAAAAAATTTCTATATGTGACACGGCACCAGAGTTAAGTTAGGGTTTTTCAAAATGCTGACACGCCGAGCTCAAAAGGTTCGCCACCACTGTTAGGGTGTAGGCAGTACACCTGAACCCCAACTGAACCAAGTTAATCATGCTTTTGTGATTAAGGTTATTAAGAGATAATAACATCCTAATTGTAATATGTTCGAGTTAATTTTATTTATAATTGATAAACATAAGAATCTATATTCAAGATTATATTAGAATTAACTATATTTAAAATACATTTTTGCCTCACCAGGTGATATGTTATGAAAAAGTCATGTGAAGACATGAGAAAGCACAGTTAAAGATATTTTAAACTTGCTTATTCCCCTTAACTATTTGCTAGTTTTAAAATTGATTGAGGAAGAGTTAGAAATGAGGATTAAGATTAACAAAACCAAATGTGAATAGGAACAGAACTTTGAGACACTGGTGCTGTAAAGAACCTTTAATATCCTTCATGATCTTAATTTTTGTTTGTTTTAAAATTACTCTAGAGATAAGGATCTGGGCATAAATACATCTATATCAATCCTCCTTTCTACTCAAAAGTATATTAAGTGATAGAAAAGACTTTTAGAATGAATAATTCCGCAAGTGGCAAGCATAATTCCTAAGAAAGAAAAAGAAACAGAGACAGAGAGGGAATCAGATCTGTAGGTCAATAATGCCACAGCCAATCACAGTTAGGAAGAGCTAGGAGTGACTGTTGGGAGCCCGGCTTTCACCATGAGAAGACACAGGAAGAGGCCCTCTTCAGGTGATGGTTTGGGGGTGGCATTTGGACCAAATAGGGCTCTCTGACAGCCTCTTCTCTCTATCTCTGGAAAACTGGCTAAACAAGCTCATGGGCTAAATTGAAATGTCAAGTTCTAGTTTGGATGCTGGGGGAAGCAAAGATGTGTCCTAGGTAGGTCCTAGACCTAGACCCATGTGTGACACTTTGGAACCTCCATGGCAAAATAAAAAATAAAATAATCTCTTCCTCAGTAACATGACGGAGAGATGAACTAGGTTTCATGAACAAAAATGTGTCACAACACATCTGAGGCAACCTTTCCCTCTAAAGGTAGGAAGTCCCAAATGAAGCAAGCTACACACAACAGTTTCCATCAACAGCTTGTAACTTCTGCAGTTAGACCCCTTTCAGGGAAAACTGGGAGATGCGCATTTTTGCCTCCTCCCTCTTCAGTTCATTATATAACTAACATTTACTTTGCTTCCTTTTTAAGTGAATCTCTGCTAATGCTTAAAACATACACATACATTTAACTGCTAATATGTATAGTTACCATACCAAAAAATATCTAAGCATAAGAAAACATACTTCCCTCGGATATACCACTTATAATCACATTTCGTACACACAGTGGCCCATTCTCTTATACTTTCAGGACACTAACTTTGGAGAAATAAAGTAAAATGAAATACAATAAATCTATGAATACTTTAAAGGATTTGTATTCTTGTAATAAAATAAGGTAAAGGATCTACAGTAAAAATTGTAAAATACTAGTGGACAAATTGCTCCATTAACATTATTTCAAAATTCTTTTATAGGTTAATTGTCTATCTTTATTTTAGCCCACGTAAGTTCTAAGTGCTCTTTCTACCTCTTTCTCAAACCACTCATTACTAGTGCCTTTTGTACTCAGAGCTTCCAAAGGGGTGACTTTAACATAATAAATTACCTGTTAATTTATTATGTTAAGAATATAAATATCTTAACATTAAAGGATTTTTAATAGATAGAAGTTAAATCATAGTATAAAAAAGAATATATCTTAAACATTGAAATTTTAGTAAGTAGGAGATAGATAAGTACATGAAAGTTATGAAGCCCTCAAAATTCATCATAACATAACATAATGCCAATGAATGATGCTTTAAGCAATTTAAGATGTAACTATGAATTCTCTGATTTTAACATTCTCTCTTGTTTTAAAATAGTTGAAAATGTAGTCACCAATTTTCAAAAGTTGCCATCTCTTTAAAGGTCAATTAATCCTGGCCAGATGGCTCTGTTGGTTGGAGCATTGTCTAATACACCAAAAGATTGCAGGTTTGATTCCAGGTCAGAGCTCATACCTAGGTTGCAGGTTTGCAGGTTTAATCCCTGGTTGGGACGCAGGTGGGAGGCAACTGATGGATACTGCTCTCCCACATCAATGTTTCTCTCTCTCTCTCTCCCACCCCCTTCTTGTTTCTCTAAAAATCAATAAAAAACATTGTCAGATGAGGATTTAAAAAATAATAATAAATAAAGGACAATTAAATATTGTTTTAATGAGGTATGATAATAAGAATGATTCTATACTTAGCCACTATAATAACAAAGTGTATGGTTTTGATGACCTTATCAAATGAAGCTTGTTGGTAAATAGGCAACATTGATTATGTGCTCAAATCAATCTATACTGAAGACTAAGACAGCTGCAGTGAATTGAGCAAAAAGCTATGGAAACACTTAGGCTTACTATCTCAAAGATCCCACTTTATAACTTGTCATTCTCAAGAGGTAAATAACACAGGCTGTTTCTTCCATATTTTTATTGCAGACAGGAGTCCAAGTAGGAAATTAAATTTAGATTCTTTAAGTGATGAATTGTGTAAACATTTATTACATTTTCATCTGAGTAAGACAGCTAAGCTGACCTATTTTTACAGGGATCATGTAAAAGAACATAAGGCAATAATCGTGCATGGATCCAAAGGCCCCATCTGTCTTCATGATCTCTTTTTCCATTGGCTTCATGTGGAACTTAGTGGTTGCTAGGCTCGGTAGTGCATATTGAAACTTGATTAAAGTTGTAGATGAAATAGCAAGACCTTTTTAGTCCTCACGAACTCGATCCATATAAGACTTCACAAGCTCTTCCACAGATGATTAATGCCACTTGCTCTGCCTGGATGGCAGTGTGTTTCCACAGCTTCTCTTTCTACTATAACAGACAGACGTAGATGGAAATCTATTTCCTATCTATGTGACCTTGGGCAACTTACCTCACTTCACTGAGCTGCTGCTTTCTGGCCTATAAAGGAATGGTACCATTTACTTCATAGTGCTTTTGTGGAGTAAAACCTGACACATAGTAGGAACTCAACAAAAGTCAGTGACTGCCCTTCCCACTCATGTCATTATTGCAAAAGTGAACATTGAGTCTAACCATTAATTTTATTAGAAGTGGAATGATTGATATTTTGATGGAAACATGGAACAGAAATTTTATTTCCATTCACTTAATGGTAAAATAAAGTCCTGACTCACAAACATGAACTTGTTCCTATATCTCATTTTAGGCAATCCACTTTTGTCTGAGAACATAAATGACATTTGTGAACAATTATCTTAGGAAAAAAGAAATTGATATTGAGGAGCTGAAGTGCTCATCATTTATTTATTTATGATTTCTTTTTCTATTTCCTTATAGAACAATTTTGATTGCTCAATATATAGTAGTATTCACAACATATTTCCAGGATAGATGATATAGCATTCAATACATGAATATATTGAGTTCCCTAAACAAATTCCTTTTAAAATATATTCTGTTACTTTAAATTCCCTCAATCTTGTTTTCATTGCACTCTTACCAGCCAACCCTATCACCTTTTATCTGGGTCATTTAATTTTCTTGCTTAATTGGTCCAATTAATTCCCATTTCTCCTTAAAACTATTTCCAATGGTATTTAAGTAATTTCTTCATAAGTCTTCTATCACAGCAGTTCTTTCTTTAGAAGATCAGGAGAGAACACTACTAGGATTCTGCCTTCATCATTCAATGATGTTATTTGCTTTATTTTAATAAAAGATCTTTTCATTGAGAACAAAATAATATTCACAATATTTAGCTATTAGTTTAAATTTTTTTCCAGACAGATATTTGACAGATATTTTCTAAGCCTTTCAATCTCCCTCTACCCCTACTTCACATTCCAAGAGCAGTTAGTAATCTATCTGTGAAGGGTTTATAGAAAACATTAAATGCAGGGGTGGGCAAAAGTAGGCTTACAATTATAATACAAATAATACAATAATTGATAAATAATAATACAAGAATAAACTGTGTTTCACATAGTAACAACTGTAAACCTACTTCCTACTTTCGCCTGTCCCTGTACATCCCTCAGAGCAAGTTCACTTGCAAAACATTGACTAGACTTGTGACTGATGAACATCCCTGTGTGGCTCATTTTGCTTCGTTTGGAAGTTCTGTTTCTTTTCTCTTCCTGTAGTATCTCAGTGATCGTACAATTTACAGCTCTAATGCTTCTGAGGCACATCATTTTCCAGATCTTTCTTGTAGGCAAATTGTTTCCATGACATGGTTTGCATCAGTAAACTAACAAATATTTCATCCGACATTGCACGGATGGCTCAATGTTCTCCTGCCTGTCTTTCATTAGAAAATTTTCTTTTTAGCATCAGGGCAGTGCCTCAGATGTCACCTTTTCATAGTGGTTTTTCCCTGTGTTATGAATATATTCAACTAATACAAACAGAAACTGTGTCTCTGATGAAGAGAAGATAATACTAACCTACTGTAACTCAAGTATCTCTATTCAAGTAAAACATTTCATCAAGTTCCATTTATGTGTTATGAATCAAGAAAGAAATAAACATTCATTAGTCACTTGAGTTATTATGAACCTGGTCAATCATCTCTGGGACCATTTTTCCTCCAAAGGTAATATCTTTTCTGTCTTAACTCTAGGAGTGTCTATAATGCAAATGCATTGCAATGAGATCTGCGTCTTTTAAAACTCTTCTGCTTAGATTCAGTGCTTGTGTGAATGAAGGGAAGATAGGGCTGGGAGTAACAGAGCCTCCCCTAAAAGGTTGGTTAAACATGATAGCCGTTTACTTCTCATTCTGGGGAATCTGGATGTGAACAGCCCATGGCTGGTTTATAATTCTTGGCAGTCATATGGAACCCAGCCTGCTTCCAGCTTCCTGTTCTGCCACTGCCAGGGATGGGCCCTCCGTCTCATGGACCGAGAATGATTTCCAGCCATCATCTCCACGCGGGGCCAGCTGTATCATTCCCAGGCCATGAAAATGAAAATATGAGATGCCCTTTTTCAAAAACAGGGAAAAGATGTAGTTAAAGGTGCTACAATATAAAGCTACTCCTATCTTATGCAGTTTCTTAGTTTGTTAAGAAAATTTTTTATTTATGATTAATGTTTTCCTAAATCAAAAATTTAAATAAAAAAACATCGGTTTTTACCAATCACCTTGATGTTGTACAATGTTAGTTGTAAGTGCAAATATAAAAGTATTTCACTTATATATGTTGTTACCGAAGACACAATTACTATTTCATAACTCATACATCCAGAATGGTGGAGACACTGCACAAAACTAACTCAGACACTTGTTTCATTTTTTTATGCATGCACCACTCTCTATCTTCACCTTACGGATGCTAAGGGAAGCCTGAAAGGGAAAGGATGATGGCTTGCCTTATTTCCCATCCCTTCCAGGTTACTGTCCTCAGCATAAGTATTTGGCTAATACAAGGAAGTGATGCAGCTAAGAAGACCATCTTAGAATCCCATCACCTTCTCCCTAAGTTTAAAGCAAGTTCTTCTTGAAATACAAAGTGTGGTCTCTTGGAACTGGCAATATTGCCGGCTTTTTCAGTCAAACCTGTAACATGTTTACTTTGTACTCACTTTGCATCTCACTGAACTTTGTCACATGGTCTACTGGATCCTCACCTCACAGGGCCTTGAGATGCTACAAGGAGGAAACAATGAGCATCTGAAACACATACTGCATGCATCTCCTCGGATCACACATATCTCCACGGACCCTCAGGACTTCAATTACAGAACATAAGCTCAAAGATAAAATTAAGGATTTCTGGAGGGCTACAGCACGGCAATTAGATACGGGTCCCTTCTGAGCATCAGGTCCTACCTAATCACACTGTTTGAATGGCCGTGAGTGGGTCATGTCTCCTTGTTCTCATTTTGAGGAGGTTGAAGGAAGGAGAGGGAGATGGGGCAAAGAACCTCCATCATTTCTCTTTGAAGGAGATTTCCCAGACACGGTCACCTTACATTCGATTCGATCTCAGTGGCCAGAACTTTGATATGAGGCTAAAACTAACTGTAAGGAAACAATCATTACTGTAGGCAGACCTGTGCTTAGTGGAGGCTACCACACTAACACGTGCCTGACTTGGGATTCAAACCTACCTCTGACAGGCCCCAGAGTAAGAGCTTCGTCCACTCCACTGCACTGCCTTCCACCCCCTTTGTCATCTGTTTTTTTCTGAGTGAGAGCTGAAACAGTAGGCAGGCTTCTTCTTCAATATCCCCTGGAATCGGGCATGTTTGGGTGACTCAATCTTTCTTTTGTGGCTCTGTGCATGTTCAGAAATGGTATGAAAGTGCAATGAATGTTGATTTGGGGGTTACAAATAAGTTTTAGCAAGTAGGTGTATTTGAAAAAAGGAATCTGAGAATAATGAGGATCAACTGTATTAACTTTTAAAACAAATATAAAGACACATAATCATTTGATTATATCTAATGTTAGCACAATTATAAGCATCATCTGCATTTAAATACAAACATGAGTAAATATTTTAACTTTTTGAAAATGTGTCATCAATTAGGAAGGTGTCTGCTTTGCATTTTCCTTTTTCCAACCTCTCATTTTTTCTTTCCCTCTTTAATTTCCACTCATGCACAAATGCACCAGGTTTATATGTCTCCAGCAAATCTATGCCTTCCTTAATTAGATGTCAGGCAAGACTCAAATGGATCTGTTTGGTGCATGTTCTTGATGTGATAGTACTAGTAATGAGTTCTGTGGAAGGAAAGGTATGTGAGATGGTAGTGTCTCATGGGAGATCTGACCTGATGCTAAAGGTGAGGAAGTGTGGCAAGACATACTTCATTGAAGGATGAGTAGGAGTTAACTAAGGACAAAGAGAGGAGAAAGGTGAGCTCCAAACAATTGGAACAACATCGAAAAGACCCGCTAGTGGCATCAGGCCAATTGTAAACTGTGAAGAAAGAAGCTGAGTGTTACTGAACATAGAGAACTGGAGATTTGGGCAGGGACTAAGACATGTAGAGCCCTGTAGGTCTTTATGGAAGGAGTGATGAAAAATCAATCTGTGTATTTGGTGTGTCAAGGTCAGCTAGGTATTTTTAAAGGTCAAAGAGTATGCTATGTGCATAAGTAATCAAAGAATGGCAAGCGTATATTTGGAAGGATTAGTGAGAAGTTTACGTCATTAGATCAAAAAAGGGATGATGGTGGCTTGTATTAAGGACAGGTGGGAGAAATTAAGAGAATATTTAGTACATATAATTGATTTGTATATAATTTTATTATGTTACCACTTGAGTGAAATGTAAGGATCATTCAGAAGAAAAATGCTTTTGGATGAGTTCTTGAATGTATTAGACAAGATGTAATTTCTATATTTTACAACTACTTAAAGTATCCAGAGAATCAAATGTATAAATAATAGTTATTGCTATCAAGAGAATATCTACAATATCAGGGGTATTTGGCCATTTATGGTACTGATATATGATGCGGGTGAGGAGGAGATTATGGAGGTAAAGCAATGCTGCTACCAGAAGCTAGTCCCAATCGAGATCAATTTTTAAAATTATAAAATGAAAGTTCTATGTATGTCATATATATGTGTCTAAATGTGTCCATCCTTATATATCATCTGACAGAATTGAAAGTTAGTAAATGAGTCAGTCAATTATCAATAATCTATAATAAAAAAGATTGTGAATTATTATCTTAGCTGCCAACTGGTATACTGTTTTTTAATATTAAAAGAATAACCATAGCCGTAGCCAGTGTGGCTCATCAGATCAGCCCATTCACTGAAGAGGCTGCTGGTTCAATTCCCAGTCAGGGCACATGCCCAGGTTGCTGGCTCTATACCCAACCCAGTAGGGGGCGTGCTTGAGGCAGCCACACTGTTTCGCTTTCACATCTGTTTCTCTCTCTCTTTCTCCCTCTCCCTTCCCCTCTCTCGCAAATAAATTTTTTAAAATCTTAAAAAAACGAACAACCATAAAATTATAGAAGTTTTATAGCCAGATTTTTCTCCAGATCATTTAGGATTATTTTCTTTCAAGTATTACAAAGCCCACTGGCATAAGACCACCATGTGAACCTTGACAGTTCCTTTCAGATTATTAATATTTCCTGTGTTTTCCTAGCAGGAGATTTAACACCCTGAACGCTATGGCAGACATTGTCTCAGCTTACTTTTCTCCACACTCTTTGTGCAGTGACCATGAATTCATTCCATCCCAGACCGTACAATAGAGAATAACTCAACTATGGTGTTTCAGCAAATTGTTACTTAAAGGTTGGATTTTTGTAGTGAACATTTTCTCTTTAAAATGGAAATACAGGAAGATGTCTGATTCATTCTACAAACAAAAGCACACTCTATCCCAGCGTATCTAGCACATATCCTCTTTAAAGGCAAAGAAAAAACATGGCACATTACTGTATGCAGCTGGTTCCTAAATCATACCAAAATTCTTCCTGTCTACTCCCAAAGATGTACATTTGCCTATAAAGAAAATAGCAGGTAACATGACTATAAATAAAGACCACAGAAGGACTCATATTGAAGGAAGAAACTAATGAAATCTAGGGAAAATGACCATTGTCTGAGGACAATTAAGACCTCTCTATGAATTTACTATGTACATAGCTATCCAACTTCAGGCACATCATGGGTTCTTTGAAAAAGACAATAATGCTGGGTGAAATAGAAGGCAGCAGGAAAAAAGGAAGACCAAATATGAGATGGATTGACTCTATAAGAGAAACCATGGGCATCAGTCTACAGTCTGAGCAGGGCTGTTGAGAATAGGACATTGTGGACATCACTCATTCACATGGTCAGCAGAAATCAGAGCTGACTCAAGAGCAGCTAACACACACACATTTGCATTTGAGAACAAGCTAGGAAACCTACCAGGCAATTGTGTGTTGGGATAGGCCTGGTTGAGTAGCCTTTGAAATTTCTAACTGAGAAGGCTTGATCCTGAGGTACTAATGCCCTACGAAAACTATCTTTGTTGTCACAAGATGATTTGTTCAATCTCTTTATAGAAGAGTGTGTCAAGTGATTGCCTGGATAAATAGCTAGAAGTTAGAAAGTATGGTGAGAAAGATAGCAAGGAACGACTTTCCCTTTTACAGGACAGTTCTCAGCTTCACTTTTCCTTCAACCTGCAAATGATAGCCACAACCTTTGAATTATCAGACTTGTGGGAAATGATTTGGCATTGGACAATTTTCTCCTGTGTCCATATTTCAGACTATTTTCTACTATTGTATTTTGCCCATTAAACACCCCAACATTTGATTTATGCTTTCCAGAAATTTATGCAAATCTCACATTTGTTTTCCAGAAATTTATGCAAATCTCACATTTGTTGATGCCCTTTTTCCTATATTCTTTATGGTTTGGAATTATGGCTATTAGAAGGAAGAAGAAAAATGAAGCATTTAGTCTGTCACGCCTATCATCTTAAAATGGTGATATTCTTTTATGACAAAAGCAAAACATTTATAATTAAACAATGTAACTAAAAGTTGGCAGTGTAATTTAGTTTATAAAAAAGTTGGCAGTGTAATTTAGTTTATAAAAAAACTTATACTTGCACAACCAAAGTTCTTCAAATAATTCTCCCAAGTAGATCTTATAAAAATGAGAAAGGACTCAAACCCGTGGCTTCTAATCCTAAATCCTGTGCCATTTCTTCTAGTTGGTGATGTTTAATATTCCATTTCTTCTAGTTGGTGATGTTTAATATTCCATTCAAAGCAAATAAGCAAATAAAATAAATTTCTATTTTAGCATCTCTCTAAGTTCCTAGAGGGGACAATAAATAGTGTCTGAATTAAATTAAATTAGATGCAAAAATTCAATATTGATTCTCTGAGGCTAAGTAATCAGAGAAGAAGTCATGAAGATCTCCATGCTAAAAGCTGTAAACATATAAATCTTGAGAGAAGTGCCTGCTCAGGAGCAGAAGACTAGAGTAAGAAAAATCAATAAAACAATTGGAAACACACACATATACACATACACACTCACTCAATGCAAGTATTTTTTTGCAAGGTCTAAATCTGGCTCATCTCTATTTCCACAATATGGTATGCATTTAATCTATTCTTCGAGATGTAAATTATTAGATAAGGCAACTCCACACACTCTTTCAACTCCCCAAAAGTTGCTCTTCAAGAGAATAACAAAAGATAATAAGGCTTGGGGAGATGTGAAGGTCATGAGTTGATGGATGGTCTGAAATTCATTATTCACATTTGATGTAAAGGGAAAAGAAATAGGAAATGCATAGAATTTTGGGAATTGATAGGATAAATTGTCACAAGGTACTGGAAATAGATGAAAGAAAGATGAATTGAGAATATGAATGTAGATGATAGTCAATGTGCTATTTATCAACTATGTTTAAAGTATTGCAGAGAAATATTAAGAAAGTAGATTGCTTGGGAGACAGTGTTGGAAATAGAAAAACAAAAAACAGAACTGGACTTCACATCTAACCATATGTATTTAAATACCAGTACTCCTGTTTGCTAATTATTTGATTCTGAGTAAGAGGCATCTTAACTGTTCTGCATCCAATATCCACTTCTGTATCATAACAGAAAGTATAGAACCTTCCTATTATCAGTGTGAAAGTAAAATGTAAGATTGTATGGAAGGAATTTATAAAATACTAGAGGCCCAGTGCACAAGATTTGTGCACTGCAGGGGGGGGAGGGGGTCCCTCAGCCCGGCCTATGCCCTCTTGCAGTCCAGGAGCCCTTGGGGGATGTCCGACTGTCAGTCGGACATTCTTAACTAACGCTGCCGTGGAGGCAGGAGAGGCTCCTGCCACCATCACTGCGCTCTCCAGCTGTGAGCCCTGAGCCTGGCTTCTAGATGAGCAGCATTCCCCCTGTGAGAGCACACTGACCACCAGGGGGCAGCTCCTGCATTGAGCGTCTGCCCCCTGGTGGTCCGTGCACGTCATAGTGACCAGTCGTTCCGCCGTTCAGTCAATTTGCATATTACTCTTTCATTATATAGGATTATGCATTCTCTAAGTTCCATTCTCACTTGTGAAATATGGCCTGGATTGATCTCATGCTTGACTCTTGGCCAAATCATAAAACTATGGAACAAACAGTTCCTAGTCTGTCAACATTGTTTAGCAGTAATAGTAAAATTTATGATTAGTATCTGGTTTCCATGGAGCCTTGGGGTGGTAAGAGTCCAACAGTTAGAGTTGGTGACATGGATAGAATGTGCCCACGTACCCAGCTCACTAAAGAGAATCTCGGCACAAGGGAAATTTGGGTTTCCTGATACGAAGGTCTTTTGCTAATGGTTGAGGGCCAGATGGCAATATGCATCCTTTTTGACCTGGTCCAGTGGTGGGAGGGTCAACTGCACCTGAGATTTCTGGCATCTTCCCAAAGCATAGCCTTAGTTGTTTCTGTTCTTTACCCTTTGCCTATAACAAAAGAGATCTGCAGGTAAAACTATTTGAGTCTTTTGTGTCCTCACAGCGATCCAACACTTAAAGTGATTATTGTATAATTAACACAATCCTGATAAATGTCTTGCTTTAAAAAAATGTTTTTCTGGCACATACTTACAGTATAATTTGCAATGCCCGCCTGAGTGCACATGGAGATTAAACATTAAGCCAGGAAACAAAACTAAATCATTTCTACCCATCAGCAATATCTAAAAGAAAATACAAATAATGAAACAAAAATGATATACTTCACAACAATTTCCAAATGGTTCTGTGCCTTATAATCTTATTTTTAGTATTTTATGAAGTCATTAAGAAAATTAATAACTCTTGGACATATAACAAGGTCATAAAATTAGGCAATTATTCCACAAATGGTTATTGGTCTCTTACACTCATCATGGCACTGTGCAAATTTCTGAGATCCAAACAGATATTCCTATCATTATTGAATTTGCAGCTTAGCAGAAGAGACTGAGAGTAAACAAATAAATTATAAATAAACATATTAAATTATTTATATGAAGTAAAATAGTGTTCTGAGAGGGAATACTAGTGGAAAGAGGCATTAATTTTTCATGATCACTACCTAGAAGCTGTCTCTGAGGAAATGGTGTTTTAATGACAACTAGTAGAATGAGGAGAAGTTAGCAAAAAATAAAAATATAAAAATAAAAATAAAAAAAAGATTGGGAAGCTGGGAGAGAACATTCCAGGCAGGATAAAGAGCATGTGCAAAAAGCATATTCAAAATCTGTGAGTTAAAAGAGTTTGGAGTGTTCTGAGAACTGGTCCAAGCCCAGTATAGTAGATCCTCAATGAGCAAGCAGAAGAATGGTTCTCAGTGTATGATCGGATATAATTGTAAAAAGAGATGTAAAGAAACTAAAAAAATTTAAACAGAGGGTGATTATATATAATTTATTATTTTAAAATTCCATTTTTGTTGCTAGGAGGAGAATGGGTAGGTGGGTAAATTTGTATGAAAGAAGAAGCTTGGAGACCAGTAGAGGCTCCTCAGATACTCTAGATGAGAAACGACGCTGATTAGGATCTGAGTGAGGACAGTGCAGATGGAACAATATGGAGGAATTCAAGATACATTTGGAGGTTAAGCATTGAAAATGTGGAAATGGTTGAGTTGAGGGACATAAAAATATGTGGTTTTGACTGGATGTGGAAGGGATAGGTAAAAGATAGAGGTCTATAAAATTTAAGATTGGTATGCCTGTGAAATTTTCAAGAAGAGAGATCAAGCATTTAGTTTGTGTACAAAGCAAAATCTCAAAGAAAACTATAAGGTGCACATGTGTCAGATTCCTTAGCAAAGGGTCCAGGATTTTTCAAGGAGGAATTTCACAACTTTGGGAGACAAGAGAAGAATCTTTTCAGAACAAGAAAGGGCTCTGTAATCTTGAGTGCTGTGATCTTCAGTGCTGTGAATACGGAAACCTCTGCAGCGTCAGGCTTGAAAATGTCTGCAAAAGCTTAAATCCAGACCAGATCATAAAAGACAAACATATCAACCTGCTTCTCACTAAAACGGAGAACAGGAAAGTTGTTCCCAGATGAGCATGCCCAGGCAGGTGAGAGTAGGAAGATGAAGTGGTGGAACACTCACTGCACATTTTTCATAGCATATTTGACTCTCCAAGATGATCCCCACCACCTCGCCCGCCTGCCAAAGGAGGAACTGAAGATAAACTGAAGACAATCGGTCATTCTCCGGCTCCAACACCATTTCAGGCTTGTTTCAGGTTTAGCTCTTCTGCATTCAACTTTCTCATAGCTTCAACCTGGTAGTTCTTAGACAGAGCTGGGTTTAGGAACCAATTCTAGCAACATGGGCGATGCACTACAAGTCATGAGAGTTGCAACAGCCCCATTTCCTCTGCTCCGGTGCAGGTCACTGCCAGGTCAATGCGTTGCCTGCCTCCCCTTCTTCCCATCACTCCCCCCAACAGAGCTCTATGGGACACCCACAGTGTAATGGTACAGGTCAACCAAATGAAGGAGGATAAGGGGTTACCACACAGTGAAACACATAACGCTCTCGCTTATGTTTCCCACATGTGAAATCCGTCCTTTCAAGACCTGACTTAATGCACATGCTTGTATTGTTTAAGTCATAACATTCTCCACTCTTTAGCTCTTTCTTTTCTCAGTTTTGAAACTAGCATAAGGATGTCATAATGCACCATATGTACATTATTACCCTCACTGTAGGTGTCTATTGATAATATGCATTCTTCTATGATTCTAGAATGCAGCAGATATAGTGTGGTTAGGATATAATCTCCTTGTAACTGAGAAAAATACTGTAAAAAGCTTTTATACTATTTATCTACAGATTAATGTTTCCTGTGTTTTAAAAGACATGTTACCCAGCAGCAGACCAATGGTACAAAATGTTTAATTAAAGTCAGTCATAGCCTGCTGACAAGAAATGACCTTACCTTCAACTCAACAGTGGGACCAAAAGCATCTATTGTTTTCACTTTAAAGGAATTCAATGAAGAATATTATTTTTTGGTTCGATTCAAAAAGCATTTATTGAGGGCTTGTTATATGCAAGCATATTTTTTGGCTAGGCATTGGGGAGTTTCAAACATGAATATGTAAGTACCATGTCTATAAGAAGCCCTGGTTGTCCGGACAAGCATTTGCCACCAGCGGTGTGGTATGTCACACCAGAGCAAGTGATGTGATAGAGAGAAGCGAGTCATGTTAAAAATGTGGTCAGACGATTTCAGAGATGCTTTCACTAGCAAGTTACATTTTAGAGGAAATATGAAAAAATAATTATATTTCAAATAGTAGAAAACAGAGAGGAAATGTGCAGTCAAGCAAGTGAATCTCTCTGGTACATTGCAGGGCTGAGCGCATGACTGAGCTTTGATTACTTACCAAACCTTTTCCTTCTGGACATCCTGGTCTCAGGAATGACAGCACCCTTGAGGAATCTTTCCAAGTCACAAAGTTGACAAGCCTCCTTTATTTCTCATTTTCAGTTGTTTTCCCACAAAATGTTCTGTCACCAAACCCTGTCAATTATATCTTTAAATATTTGTCCAATTTACCCCTTCCTTTTAAACCTCACTCTCTGCCACGACCTAGCCTCAGACAGTTCTAATTCCCTGTTAGTGTTTCTTAAAACAGCCTGTTAATCAATCTCTCCGTCTTTAATCCATTTCCAGCCACAATTTATCTTCAGCATTTGAGCCAGAATGAACTTTAAATTGCAAATATAACTGTCATTATCCTACTCAGAATCCTTTAATGGCTTCCTAATGCCTTCAAGGCTCTGTTTCAAACTCTTTATTATGCTAGGAAAGGCCCTTCAGGATTCCACCCAAACTTCATGTTTTCCAAGGGCAGTGTTTTGCTATCTAAACCAGAGCTCTTCATCCTCTCTCTCCGTCTCCATTGAACCAGAACATCATCATTTCACTTAGATGACTCTTTTTTTTTAAGTTTTACTTGTTATAGACAGTCCCTTTTTTTGGTAGGTTGAAGCTCTATTTGACCTCTGAAACCTATGCCCAACTTACTATATGCTCCTCCTAAGGTCGCCATAGCACACTTTGCATAGTTGCCATAGCACTTACCACATTGTACATTTATAATTGTCCAATGATTGCTTATTGGTTGTCATAATTAACTTGATAGCATTGTCATATCATATTTAGCATATTTTAATCACTTTTTTATTCCTAGCGCTTCATCTATTATCTATACATAGTAAATATGAAGCTTCTTAAGTATTAAAGAAAGAATCAGTGACAAAATAAAGGGATGAAAGTGGACATTTTTTGTTTGTTTTCACCATTTCACACAGGTTGGCTCACCTCAATTTTATGTAGGTGCCCAATCTCTCCCACATGATTTAGACTGAATTCCTATCACTCTCAGCCAATTGTGCAGTTCCATTTTTTTATGTCAGTGATTTATTTAGAGGTCTAGGCAATATGAGGTAATGTCTCCTGGGGAGTTTCTGAGAAAGATTTCATGCTCTTAATTAGGAAATAGAGTCCTTTTATGTGAGGTAGAGTTTTGCCTTTGCCACATCACTCCTGGGAAGATGATAGTCACCCCAAAATGAGGTACACCAGCCTGAGGCCAAGGTCATGTACTCAGAGTGGCAGAGTAAAGGGATTCAAAGAAACTGCAATCTTGCCCTAACCAGTTTGGCTCAGTGGATAGAGCGTTGGCCTGCGGACTCAAGGGTCCCAGGTTCGATTCCGGTCAAGGGCATGTACATTGGTTGCGGGCACATCCCCAGTAGGGAGTGTGCAGAGGCAGCTGATCAATGTTTCTCTCTCATTGATGTTTCTAACTATCTCTCTCTCTTCCTCTCTGTAAAAAATCAATAAAATCTAAAAAAAAAGAAAAGAAAAGAAACTGCAATCTTGATAGTATTAAATTGCTGACCAAACTATCCTGGCTCATCCACTGCTGAGGATTCTTGTTATGTAAGATAGTAAATTATCTATTGTTCATTCTCTTTGAGATATAACTTTATTTTCCTTGCAGCAATAATTATATTAATTATCATTATATTGAATTACTCAAAGTAATGAAATTAAAGATCACATTTAATTGATGTTTTGCTTTTTTTATTTGTTGGAATCACAAATGGAACTGTCCAAATATTTTGGTAACCTTAAGTTTTCTCAAAATTTAGTCAAATTACTTGAAAGTTAAATAAAACAAAGTTCATATGACATATGAAATGCCAGTGTATGAAGTGTAGAGAATTAAACTTATTTAACTGATAAATCTGTGATACATTAATATTTGATAGAAGTTTCAAATAAATATTTGGAGAAACATTATCTTAATCCAAGCTTCTCACAGAATATTCACTTTGAGCTGTACTCCATTCCCTCACCTCACTAATATATGAGTTTATTTTAAAGTTAGATATCACAAAGCAATCAAAAGCAGTATGGCTCAAGAAATATAATTTTCCAAAGACTAAGCAATTATTGAGTATGTCATTCCATTTTTATTTTTATTACATATGTAATAAATATTACATACATTTCATATTCTTAACTAGGGTGAAAGGAAGAAATATTTAATACACGATAATAATTATTTAAAGTAAATTTGCTTTATAAATGAATTACTGCATATATAATGTTAAGCATAAACATTAAATTCATTTTCTAGAACAAAAAATATATTAATATAGATGATCATGAATTGCAGGAATATTATTTTGCAGACAATAAGAAAACTTATCTAGTAATCATTGTAACAAAATAATCACCTTTAAAATACTAATGATTTTACAGTCATATGCTGACTGAGTTCAGAGAATTTAAGGATAATATTGTAGGCTACAGACAGCACTAATAGCCAAAAGATGAATTAAATTTTGTTTTGTCTACCTATAAAACCTATGCATTTTCTATCTATATTCCAACTCCTACTATCCGGTTTGGAATCCATTATTTGGTGAGATCAGTAAGAATTGATTTTATCCCCCTTCACAGAAATGTTTTTTGCATATACTTTAGTAAGAGTGTGAATCAGTATGGCTTATTGCAGAAATACTTTTACATACATGAAAGCACAGAGTTATTTTTGGAATAAATACTCATTTGGCCTGGAGAAAGGCAAAACATTAAGTGTGGATTTAAAAATATAGTAAGACATGGGGAAATATGAAATACTACACAACAACTTAATGTAATAGTCATAATTATTTCAAGTGTATAAGAGTAAAGATAGCTAGTATATTTACCCTATACCAAATATTTAACTTTCTGCTTCCTAAGATGATCTCCCATGATAAGATAGTAAACTTTACACAAAATTCAAATTAAAACAAAAACAAAAACATGGTTTGTTGCAAAGCAAGCTTTTCTGCAACATAGATTTTCCATAAAACAAGGGAAACTGCACATGCTGAATTTACAACTTGAGTTATATTGGGTTATAGTTTGGTTGTACATGAATGGCTGCAAATCAGAAAGTGATTATGTAGACAACTGTTTCAGGATTGCAGAGAGAGCCCATACATTTACCTTGATTTATATATAGTAAAGAAGGGTTTTCCTTTCAACATATCTGAAATTTTGGTGAATTTATAGGGAATAAAAAATGAGTGGGGATGGAGGTAGAAGGCAGTAAAACTGTAGAATTCTAGCTTAGACTTCACATTCTGCAGTGACCATTAGGGGAATTAATTAGATTCCTGTGGAAGCTCTCTCTTCATATGTGAAAATCAGTCACCGAATAATCAGTGATTCACCATTGATTATTTGCTGATTTACCATGATAGTAAATATAGAAGGAAGAGTAAGCCTAAAATAAATAAATAAATAAATAAATAAATAAATAAATAAATAAATATTTCACTTATGAATATATTGAGATTGATATGGCTGTGAAAAATCAAAGGGGAAGACATCCAAGGAGATTCGATGGTGAAAGTTTTCAGGACCGCACAGACAGTTTTAGAGCCTATGGGTTTGTGAACCGTGTCCAGCATGGCCAGTGGTGAACCTGAGGGGCAGGGGGTGGTGAAGGATTACAGAAAACAGACAAGAGAATATAGGTGGGGAGGGTGGATCATTGTGCCTGGATGAGGATACAGTGATGAGCCTGTAAGCTGAGTCTTTGTTTTATAGTCAGATCACACAAAGCAAAACAAGGGAGTGGTCAAGATGTTTACAATGTTCTTGTGACTTTCAAATCTACTTCTTTCCTGTTGTTGCAATTCTCTGAACTCTATCAAGCTTTGTTTTGGCAGCACTTGCTGCTCCTCCTGCAGCCCACATCCCTCAGCTACCTAGGACTACAAGGTCGGACTATAAGATCAAGCTATATACAACCATAGCCTTTGGCTATAATTGTGCTGGGAGGGTTTTGCCCTCCAAGCTGGGACTGTATGTGGCTTTGCCACAGAGGACCCATTCACTCTCATCAGTTCCGAGGCTTGAAACCTGGTCCAAATGCTGTAGCCACTCTCCACAGATTTGTAGTTCCATCTTTGTTTAGCCCCATTATAAAATGCATTATGTTTAACCTGCCCCTACTTTAAAGCTTGGGCCATGCATTCAAGATTATTGCTTTTGAAATCTGTCCACAAATCATAATCAATCGAAATTTTATTTTAGAATATAATCCTGGGCCTCTCCCCAGATAATCTGTTTTGGTAGGTCTGATACATAGTAAGCACTCAATAAATATTAATGAATAGATGAAATGGAATATACTGGATGAATGGAAGAATAAATGAATGAATGAAATGACATATCTTCATATGTATTCATACCCTTATGCATAATTATTTCTTAATATTGGTATATATACTAAGAGCTATTTTTTGCACATGTACTTTAACTTTTTATTCAATAAAAAAGAAAATCATTATTGCTTTCTTTCATGTGTGTGTTATTAGTTGAACCAGAGAATCTTCCAGCATGACCAAGTGTTGAAACTACCAACACTACTCACATTCAGAGATAGCATCATAACAGCTGTAACCTGGAGATATCAGCTTTTTGATTGGCAAAATGTGATACAAGCCCTAACTCAACTAATCTCTCTTCATGCACCATAATTCATGAGTTCATAGATAGATTCCTCTTACTTTTTTCTCCCCAAATTATCAACAATAAAGGCAATGAAAACATTTAAAGTTCCAAATATTCCTAAATGAATTTTATCCCCTATTGGTAGACACTTTCTTTGTTTAGCACTTCTTTTTAGTGGCACATCTGACACTGGACATCTGACCTCTGCTGCTCTAATAGTCGTTAATGGAAACCTCACCTCATGCAAAGATAAAATGAATTTTTGGCAGCTGTGAGAGATTATGAAGGGTAAGACCAATCTTTGTTGGAATAAGAAGAAAAGAAGGCATCTGTACCTTAAACTACTCAGCTGGTTTTCATTATACATCAAGCCTACATTTATTACAAAGAGGGTAGCCAAGAGACAGACATTGACAGGTCTCTGCACTTGGAATAAGAAGGCCAGTGCTTGATAAATTCTACTTTTCATTTTTACTTCAGTTCAGATGACTCTTAAATCTATTTGAATTAGATGGCATATATCTGAGAGACAAACTCAAGAAGACCTCTACTTTTGTTCTTATCTGATTTGTTTGCCCCTTATTTTATCTTGAGTACAGTGAAATCTTAGTTCTTCCAACTCATTAAAAGAAATGAGTGGTTCTATAAATCCCTAACATTTTATAAATAAAGCTCACTAAATTGGTTTTATGATATGCTTTATACATTTATATTTAATATGGTTTTGTTTGATGTATTGAGAATTTACAGTATGCCCAAAGAGGCTATGCACATAGTCCTGACATAGGAACATCTATATGAGTCTAATTTCTACAAGTAGAGAGCAATTACATTAGAATTCTTAGGATCATGTGTTATTTTCTTTTGTAATGTTGAAGCTATATGCTTAAATGTTGGTGAGAGAAATAAAGTGCTGGTTCTTGTGATATAACTAGTTTCTAAAAGCACTAATATAACTGTAGGTCTAGAATAGGAAATGTGTTGTAGAACTGTGATTTTAAAACAATCTTTCTGAGTTCTGCTAGGGTGTGTTTCATTATCTCCTCATATCTCAATTACTTCAAGAGCTTTTCCATTTTGTCTTAGGAACTTTCGTCCTATAGACTTTTACTTAATAATTTAAATAGATTTATATATTGTTCTAATTAGTGTTCTTAATATATACTAATAATAGGGTAATATGCAAATTGGTTGGAACACCATCACAGTAACGACCAATCAGCAGGCTGTGTGCACAGCAGGCGCTGGTGGGCAGGGACTTGCAGCGCTGGGGACAGGGGTGGGGCCATGGCAGAGAGGCCTCTCCGTGCACCTGCACTGGGAGTCTGCAGGCATGGGGAGAGGCCTCTGCTGCAGGCCCGGCCTGGGGGGCCGCAGGCACGCAGAGGTCCGCAGGCCTCCCCTGGCTCTGGCCTACCTCTTTAGGGCAATCCATCGAGGAGCCCTGGATGGGTGGGCAGGGCTACCTCTTTGGGGCAATGGATCGCGGGGCTCCCACACTGTGACAGGGCACAGGCCAGGCTGGGAGACCACCCCTCCTCCGCGTGCACAAATTTTGTGCACCAGGTCACTAGTTTAATAATAATATTTTTCTCATTTCTTCTCCTTTTTTATTGCATGTACTTCTAGGTGCTGTGCTTTTTAAAAAAATTTCTAGTCAAAGCATATTTTGGTGTTTTGAGACTGGCTATTTTTATATATTTCTATCATGGGAGTGGTCTGTGCAGTACTACAAGGTAACTGATTTTCTTAACTTAGTATCTCTTTTCTTAGCTGCCACAAAGCTGCTTCTTGAGAATATATGGTAGGAATTCTTTTCTTTTTCTTTTTTGCTACCTTTGATACTTTTTGTTTCTCTAAAACTAGTCAGAGGGTCCATGTGTTTATCTAGCATCACCCCTTTGCCTCATTTTTGCTTCTCGTAACTTCAGAAATATGTTTTATGTTTGCTTCTCATAACTTCAGAAATGTTTGACTTTTGACACTATCTCCATTAGTCTCTGCTTTCCTCCACTTCTTTTTCTACAGGATGATGTTTGTATGAATTTACTTGCTTTTACCAGCCCTTATTAATAGTCTAGACATATTTTCTAGTTTTGTTAAAAATGGAGTTTGCATATTTGTTTTCTTTCTTTTTGTTTAGATTATTTCTATGGAAAAAGATAGAAAATGCCTAAGGTTCCACAGCCATATACATACTGAGGGTCTCAGATTGGTATTCACTGATTCTCAGTGATGGCGAACCTATGACATGCGTGTCAGAGGTGACACGCGAACTCATTTTTTTGGTTGATTTTTCTTTGTTAAATGGCATTTAAATATATAAAATAAATATCAAAAATATAAGTCTTTGTTTTACTATGGTTGCAAATATCAAAAAATGTCTATATGTGACATGGCACCAGAGTTAAGTTAGGGTTTTTCAAATTGCTGACATGCCGAGCTCAAAAGGTTCGCCATCACTGGATTAACTGATGCTTATATGGAAATAGAGGAAGCTGACATTCCAATTTTTATTTTTTTAAATTTTCTCTACTAAGCAAAAGTCAGGAAAATTTTTTTAATGAACAAAATACTATTGAACTAATAGTATTTAAAAAATAGTATTTAAAGAACTAATACTATTTCCAGCATTTAAGAAGCAGCAAGTTGCTTTTTTTTTTTTAATATTGAAGGATTTTTTAGATTGTTTCATGACCAGCTACAAATCAGTCTCAAACATGAGCTGAAGTTCCTAAACCTGGTTGCCTCACTATAAAGTTTTGCAGTGAATCTTACTTTGTAATGTGATTAAAGAGCTGATGCATCAGCTTCATTTAGAAAATTTTGTCTAGAAAGGCGGAATCAGATTAAATGAGGTCAGACCAACCCATTTAATCTACTTTAATGTGACCTCATCTTTCAAGAGTCACCAGGTTCAGCAATTGGCAGCAAAGATGATCAAATGAATACAAACTACCAAATAAGTTGAGAAGAGAACATGTGCTTGTTAATTTATTAATTCACTCGTTATCCATTCATTGTGTGTTTATTCATTCAACACATAATTTATGTGACGCACTGTATTGTTGCTTGAGATACTCATAATCCTACCTTTGAAGAGCTTACAATGTATGGGGGGGGGGATAACTGAAAATATGACATGTTTTAAAAATATATATTTCTATGAGTGTATAAAACTATTTTTTTCTTTTAAACTTCATTCTTACATTTTCTGAATAGATGAAATTAATAACTTTTGTTTAAATTCTTTCCTTTTGTTGGACTGAAAAACTAACAATAAAATAAAAAATTGTGGAAAACTGTAATATTCAAAAATAATTTGACCCAAACAAGCTAGGAATTTTTATCAACAGAATTTTAAACAAGTTTTGATAAGGGATAGTTTCCTGTTATTTTTATGCTTTGGTCAACCTTTCAATATTTCATATTCTAAATATTTATAACTTCCAAAAACATGACTCAATTTTCTAAACAAAATTTTAGGAAATTTTATATATGAATGAGTAATATTTATAGGTAAACTATTTAAAGACGTGCCTATTTAATATTAAGTTAAAGATTTTATTGCTTATTTTTACTTTTTTCTATAAAAATCTATCTTTTTTATAGAAAACTACTCATAAATACAATAGAAACATGTTTTAAAATTGGGTTTATTCTGCTATTGTAAAATGGCTTATAGGCTAACCCAATTATATTGGTGGTATGATTATCAATAATACACAGTAAGTACAATTTATTGAGTATATACTCTATGCCAAGCATTATGCTAAGCACTCAACATTTATTGTCCTTGTTTAAACTCCACGTGAGATAGGGAATGTGATGTTACCCATTTGTGGGAGAGAAACTGAGGATTGTTAACGATGCTTTGATTGTTCCAGATGATGCAGTTTAGAGGAAGAGCCATTTTCAATCCAGATTGTCTGACTCTAGACTTTGCACACCTAAATAGTGTGCTACACCACGTATTACCATAACCCTTAGCTGTCCATATGAATCCAACCACATGTGCACTCTCTTATAGGAAACTGAACATATTTACTCTCACTTTCTGAACAGAGGAGGAGTTATTACTGTTATCAACCCGCAACAATCGCACCCAGTTTCCTATATCAGAATACATTCCATGGCCTCAGCACCCCCCTCCTTGGGTGTGGCACATGGCGGTATGAATGATGTCTTTATCAGTGGCTTTTTACAAAACAGAGGCTTGGCTGTGTGGTCCTCAACTTTTCTTTCCACATGAAGTGAAGGGTGTCAGAGAATAACTTGAATTTTTTTAGTGCACAGTTGTTTTCAGTGAAAATAAGTCAGAATTGGGTCAGATTCTCTTTCAAGATGTCTGCCTTCCAGTCTCATTGCCTGGTTCTTCATCAGTGTATTTATTCTCAATATTTAGTGCGAGAGTTCGGAGTCTAAGTAATATAGTTCCTTAGCTTCCTTAGTGGAAAATGGCTTAAGTAATATTAACTTTTTTAACCACAAATATCTTATTTATTTTTTTAACCAATATATATTTTAAATACACAGATAAAATATTTTTAGAATTAGTTTTATTTTCTGTTTTCTAAGGGAAGACTGTCTTAACAATAGTTAGTTTTTAGGATTTCCCCCATATGTGTGAATTCTTTTCACTTACTCCAAACACTACACTCCAACACCACACAAAGAAAAATATGTAACAGTTACTGAAAATAATCACTCACATAGCTACGATACTCTACATAGCTCCACTATTTCCTTTAACAAATATTGACTCACCACATACAAAATGCCAGAAACTATATTTTACAGTGTAGCTATAATCTAAACAAAAACTTACAGAGCCCCATTTTCATGGAGATTAGAGTCTGTCTGAAGACAGATATCAACCCACACTTTAAAAATAATGTTTAGATCGATGCCAATAGAGTCTGCAGAGGAGTGGTTAGAATAGGAAGTATTTCATTGTGGAAATAAAAAAGTCAGGGAAAGCTTTCTGCTAAATCTTGAGTGAACTGAGGTCTGAAGAAGGAGTGGCAGGTACTTGGGTGATGTGGAACTGGCTTTCCCAGAAGACAGGAGCAGGGGAAGGGTGCTCTGCGGGATGCGGTGGGGAGGGCTGCAGGAGGTTCAGCAGGCACAGGACAAGTGCAAGACGAGAGGAGATGATTGCAAGGCAGCACAAGGTGCAGTTTGGTGTAAAACTAGCTGGAGTGTTAGAGAAGGGCCAGACCCTCCAGGATGTCCTAGGCTAAATGCTGGACTTGATTCTGAGAAATGAGAAGTAATTCAAAGTCTTTGAGCAAGTGTGTGGTGCGGGGGAGGGGGGAGGAATGAGGGTGTGGGCATAATCAGAATTGTATTTAAATCATCCTCCTCCTTGAAGAAGGAACTTGAGCAGGACAGAAGTAGAGATGGGTAGATTCCTTGCAGTAGTCCTGGCAAGAGATGAGATGTTTTAATCTAGAATAGTTCCCTGAGAGATGGATTCAAGAGACAATTAGCAGGCCACCTGGCAGGACTTGATGCTGTGTTGGCGGGGAGAGGGAGTGAAGGAGAGAGAAGACTAAAGAAGAAAACCCAACTACTGTAGTCAGAGGATGGTGATAAATTGTGCAACAGGATAATCAACCAGAACAATGATTGCCTTTTGTTTTCATTTGTAGAATTTGAAGAAAGCATGCTACCTTAGGTTCAGCCTAGCTTTCCAGGTCTGGGCTTTGTTTTTCTAGGGGAAGATTAATAGCCCGTGTTATATCCAAAGCTGGCATCGCAATCGCAGGTAGTTTGTCCACAAGGGAAAGATGAGTGCTTGAAGGAACGGGGCAGAACTACATGATCATATTTCTTGAATCACAAAGAATAGAGAGCAAGCAGGCTTCAAGAGGGGTGGACACCTGTGTTCTGCACCCAGGAAGGGTCCTAAGAACATAATTGCCCCAAATATTTGGAGGGGTGGTTTCTCAAAAAGGGAAAGTAAACTACATAAAGGAATTTTAAGAGCTGAGGAGATCCTGGAAGAAAGTGGATCAGAACAGCAAACTGTGCCTTTAAATAAACCATGTGTTGTTGAAAGTAAGCAATTCCAAGGTAACTACAATCGGCTTAAGTCCTGATGAATTGCCCCAAGATTCTTAAGATTCACATTTCTTTGTAAGAGAAGGACAGAGACTCTCTACTCCACTATGACTTAGAATTAATTCCCAGCCAACCCTGGTAAGAATGGGCTCAGCCAGACTTGCTTTAATGTAGAAAAACCTATTCCTGTAACTCAAATGTCATGCAACAAATATTTATTGGTCACTATAGAATGACATTTAATGAGTCTGTTTCTAGTTAGTAATAGATTCTTTTGTAATTGGCTTTCTTAGAACTAGTCTCCTCATAACCCCCTTCGCCCCCGCCTCGTTATAATATGAGAAGGGATCTGAGGCAAGTGACATGTGGCCAAACACAGTGCTTTAGCTGGCATTTCACTCTTAAACAAAAATAACAGATTAACAGGTTTCAACAAGCAGAATATAAATCTCAATTTTTGGAGAGACAAAGCACTGAGCAAATGGAAAAAGGTGCTCTTAACATTAATAAGTACCTGGGGCAAGATATACTGTAAAGCATATTGGAGAAAAAACTTCTTAGAAATATTGTTTAGGAAAACACTGTACTTTAAATTCAAATTTGAGCAAAAGTCGATTAAGAGACAGTGAAATATCTCTCAATCAAGTGACCCTAATGTAACCTAGAAGTTTACTGCCCTCAGTAAGGAAGGGAAACTTGCCATGAATGCCGCGTGTCTTAGTCTGGGCATTTCTCACACTCTTCCCCTTGGTATTTGTAACCCTGGCCTCATGCTCTCTCTCGGCTCAGGTATTCTCACCTGGAAGCCAAATTTCATCCCTGACTTCCTTAAGGAGTCTAACTTCACCACATTTGTTATGCGTTCATGTACAGGACATCATGGCATACGCCATCTTTCCTCGGTTACTCGTTTTAATTTTATTTTTGTTGTTTCTTATTTGCATTCTCCTTTTGATAGATTCTTATAAAGTCCTAAAATCACTTTCTATCATGTTTGCTTTAAAAGAAAGCAGACATTTTTTTAAAAAAATGTAATGTAAATGACCTTGCACCCAACTTGTGTGTCTCTTCTGCAGTTTCCAAGCACATTTTTGTGTGTTGATTTCAGTAGAACCTTGGAGTAAACCAAGAGCAGGGTGCCCAGAAAAAGTGTGTCTAAGACATTCTGCTGTTTAAATGTCTTAGATTCCTTGAATATATCTCAACCCAAATTTGTGTCTAGTAGAGACAATGGCCATATGCTTCCATCGGGCATTTCTGGGGTTACCCTTAATGAATGTATCTTGTTGCCTAACATTTGCAGTGGCTCATGTGTAACTGATGGAGCTTCTCAAGATGCCAGATGTGCCATCTGTGTTAGTTCAGGTTGTGAAAATCCATTTATTTAACGTTCGACATGGTCACTGGTTTGGAGACCTTTCATGTGGGTTTGAATTTAATGCCAGTTTGGTCTGAGTCTCTGTCTGCCAGTCTCTGAAAGAACCCGGTGGCCTTACTTTGTTTATATAATTTGTCACATCAAATGTCACTGAAAGGAATAATTTAAAGGAATCAGAATACATGGAAAACTTTTAGCTCCATGCTATATATTGTTATCTACAGACTTATTTTATATTCTCATAGTTTCAGTAATTGACCAAATTGACTCATATTTTAGTTTGAATTTATGCTTCAATATCTCAATAATAATTAAGCAAAAACACACAATTCACAAGGCAAACACTGCTAGGCCCCTTTGCTGCATGCGTATATGCCCAGACAACGCAACATCTCTGTCTTGTCTCATCTCCTCTCCTCTTCTCTCCTTTCCTCTCTTCTTTCTTCATCCCTCCCTCCCTCTCCCACTCACCCACATTTTCCTTCCACAATCAGAAGTTAGATTTTCCTCTTTAGGTATGGAGAAAGTGTAGTTGCATTGCTTAAAATTGTTCTGGATTTTTACGTTTAAAATAAGATGAGCAACAGTATTTCTACCTCATTTTCTTTCCTGAAAATGAAAGGAAAATAAATAATTTTAAATTCAAGCCACAAACTACAAAGAATAGCTGTCAAATACATGAAAAAGAGACCCAAGAAAGGGACAATTCAAAGGGAACATATATCTCAATCTATCCTTGGCAGGACAAAGTTTTCCAGAAGTATGTCTCATAGCCCCAGTGTCCCCTGATACATGTTTCTTGGAACCATAACCTAGGCATAAGTATCAACTACAGAAGTGTCCCTAGGTACCAGACCACAACAGAAATATACCAGGGAGGAGAGACTAAACAAGTACAGAGGAAGTATGGAGTCAATGGGTGGAGTGGGAAAATAGTAGATGCTAACTAGTTTTTGAGCAACTGATCACAGATAGCTGAAGGGGAATAAACACACACACACACACACACAGGTATGGCTGCTAACTTTCATGAGATAAGTCAGTTTTCTGCTCACCTCAAAGCATGGAGGTTGTGGAAAATTTGCTCATTGTCATGACTGCACAGAAAATACAATTAAGATCCCATAAGAGCTTATTAGGACTCCAAACATGATCTGAAGCTTTCCATAATCCCAGCTAACTTTTGTGGCCAACCTACATATTATTTGTCAAAAAAGAAGCGCCATCTCCAAAAGGAATCCTATTTGAAACGTTAGTGATCAGAAAGAGACCAAAAGGAAGCTGTTGTTGGCAATGTGATAAAATAGACATTTTCATCCACTTTCTTCATTACGACAATAAAAGGAAACTGGATAAAATATTGTTTAAATATTTAAATGCATTGTTGTGTTGACCAAAATAGGAAGATATTAGATATGAACCCTTAATTATCCATATGTGCATTACATATAAGCAGAATCAATAACAATTCAAAGACAAAAATTATCAGTTTAAAAACCAAGTGATGAAGGATTATAACAGCCACACCTGAATGCTGCTTTCAGGAGTCCTTTATTAATACTAGGCCAGTGAAAGGTTGAAAGTTAAAGGATGTACCTAAATCAGGTGGAAGCCTTACATTCAAAACATGTATATCAATCTTTTAAAATTCTCCCATCAACTCTAAATACAGAGAAATTTGCACAATGAGGTTTTATGCAAGATACGTCCAATAAAGAAAAGCTGTGGGATTATGCAAAAGAGATTTTCCACTGAATGGAATCAGGAGAAGCTTAACATTAAACTTTCCGTTTAGCATGAGCAAAGTAACTGAAGATATGGCTTTAAAAATCCGTTAAGTTACTTCGGAAAAAGGCAGTAAACATGGGTTCTGGAGACTAAAGAACTCTATTTGGCAATCTAAACCATTAGTGATACTATTTCCATTAAACTACATGCATTTGTTCTACCTCTTTTCTTATAAAACACTATTTACACGAAGTTGTTTTGCTTTACTCCTAAACATACTTGGGAAGATTGGCTATAAAAATGAATACTCTTACCTGTAGCAATTTGCATTGGAAGAAGTCACACGTCAGCATCTCTTAAAGTGCAACTTATTTTTTGATTGTTTCACTGAAGTGGATTCATTACAGTCATGTTTCTATATTAGGATCTTCAAAAAATCAGAAGAAAATGATGGGGAAATGGTTTTTTAACAAACATTATACGACCATTAATTATCATAATGGCAAGCTATGCTATTAATATATTGCTGTTTCTTTCCTCTTTTAGAATTGATGATTTATCTGTTTTGGAAAGCTGGCATGCCATATGCAACATTTTAAATTAGGTCACCAGGATTATGGGCATTCTTTTCCCCCATAAAGCAGAATCTGGTTATCCCAGCAATGCATTTTCTCCAGAGCTTTTGTGTAAATGATTTGTCAGCTCACAGTTAGATGACTCTCAATAACACTAAGGATTTTTAAACTTGTCTTAATTGGACCATAAAGTTTTGTAAGGTGCAAATGTTTTAAATTCTTGTTGCTATCCATAGTTGCCTATGGCCTGAATGAAACATCTCCAATATACCATTTTATGTCTGTTGCTTACTGTAAAACTTATTTTCACATGGTAAAAGTCCTAAATCTTACTTAATAGTCATTTTCTCCAGATGAAAATGTGTTTCCCAGAAACTTTATTTCTGGCACTTAAATGTCATTTCTGTGTGATCAAAAAATAGTCCACTATATTGACTTGGCAAGAGATTAAGATGTTAATGTTTGAGGCTTCATATAGGACTTTGAAATATTATTAAGGCCAACGTTTGGTGACATATTTTCATTCATGACCTGAGCAGTATATGGATATTAACTATAAACATAGTTATTATATTTAGATCTAGATCACCTTTTTCCCTGCAGGAAGACCACAGGCAGGGAAGCTAAGCCACAAATGGTAAGCATTAGATCTTACACACAAATCAGAACTCAATGTGATATTGACCATGGTCGATTGTGGTTTAAACATTTATATATAGTTTTTTAAAAAAAACTTTCGGAGAATGAAACAATTTTTCTGCAGTTTAATAAAAGTTTCTTATTTCTATTTTCAATTTAAGTACACATTTATTCCATAGCATTACTAAATGATTTATATCTAATTTAAGAACAAAGTCAATGTATGTGATTCTGATGCCCTTTGAAATGATAGAAATAGTCATTTTCTTTAAGTAACAATACGTTTGTAAGGTAATTATCTAATAAGAGACAACTGCTATCTTATAGGGCAGTGATGGCGAACCTTTTGAGCTCGGCGTGTCAGCATTTTGAAAAACCCTAACTTAACTCTGGTGCTGTGTCACATATAGAAATATTTTGATATTTGCAACCATAGTAAAACAGACTTATATTTTTGATATTTATTTTATATATTTAAATGCCATTTAACAAAGAAAAACCAACCAAAAAAATGAGTTTGCGTGTCACCTCTGACACGCGTGTCATAGGTTCGCTATCACTGTTATAGGGCGTTGGACATCACATATGACTAATAAGTATATACATTAGAAGGTTATTTTATACCTGATGACATGATAATCCTAGATAAGTTTTATAAGTATTCATGAAAACTACATTCTTTATTCTGATACATACAATTTGTTTTTATATTTTTCATAAAATCCAAATATAAATATTAAAGTCAAAGAATTGGCTCAATGATTGATAATAAACCAACAATACTTCATTCTCATACTACATGATTTACTCATACCACTCTACATTTATTGACTTAAAAAGCAGAAGATTGAAAAGGATTAGATTTCCCATAAATGTCACTGCACTAATCTGAAAAATATAAGTAGTTTTACTCATCATCTTACCTGCTCTATAACTTTCTGATGAAGACTCAGTGACTTTTCCAGTGTAAATTTAACCTGAACAGAGTTTTAGTTATTTGATTTTATTTAAGAAAAGTAACTAAATGCCCAGACCTTTTATACATTAAGCCAAAGAAATACACATATATGTGATATGCAATCTATAACTTAAAAGGTGTCTGCCTTCATTAGCAATACTATATCAATCTAATGAGTTGAATTACTAGTAAAATACCAGGTGCTATATATTTGCTATAAATACATATTACTGCCAATAAAAGGGAAACCAATTAAGCTTAGGTAATCCAGGAAGGCTTCTGGGAAGAAGTAGACTGACCATGAAATAAAAAGAATGACTAAGATTTATAAATATTAATTTATAATTCAATTGCATAAATGAATATTATTATTCCTTTTTAAAGATGGTGGAAATGAGGCTGAGAAAGTTTAATTAATTTGTCCAAAATCACATAGATAGTATTTGACTTAGTCAGTTTGAGGTGCTGTGACAACCATAGACAGAGAAGTTTGTAAACAACAGACACTTATTTCTGAGAGTTCTGGAGATTGGGAAGTCCAAGACCAAGGTGATCCATGGATAAATTCGTTAAACTAAAATAAAAATTTCATGGAAATTTCTTATTTTCAAAAAGCATTACAAAACTACAGTAATTAAAACACTATGACACTGGCATAAAGACAGTCATTTAGACCAAATGAAATAAACTCACACATAAAACATAAAGCATCAACTGATTTCAACAAAGGTGAAAGAATGCACATGAGGAAATAATAGTTTCTTCAACAAACGGTGCTGGGAAAACTAGATAGCCATATGGAAAAGAATGAAACTAGTCTCCCATCTTACACCATATACAGAAATCAACTCAAAATGGGTTAAGGCCTAAACATAAGACATTAAACTGTAAAACTCCTATAAGAAAACGTAGGGGGAAAACTTCTTGACATTGGCCTCAGCAATGCTTTCTTAAATATGACACCAAAAGCACAGGCAACAAAAGCAAAAATAGACAGATGTTATTACTTAAAACTAAAAAGCTTCTGCAAAACAAAGGAAACAATCAACAGAATGTAATAGCAATTTCTGGACTGGGAGAAAATATCTACAAACCATATATTTTTAATGGAGTTAATATCCAAAACATAAGGAGCTTCTACAAATCAGTAGCCAAAAAAGAAATAACCCAGTTACAAAATAGGCTAAGACCTTGAATAGATATTTCCCCAAAGACATACAAATGATCAACATGTACATAAAAAGGTATTCAACACCACTAATCATCAAATATGAAATCATAACTTAATGAGATATGACCTCAAATCAAATAATATTTAAAAACCACTTCACATCTGTTAGGAATCAGTCATTACATTAATATTTAAATTTAAATTATTAAATATTTCATTATTGAAAATGATGTTGATTATGACTGGTGTGTCTAGAGAAATATCCATCTATTGGAGATTAGTTATTATCAAGAACATGTAAAAAATTTGTCCACAGATACAAACATTGATATGTCTTTGAGAAGTAGAGTTTTAAAACTAACTTTTCAATGGTCAGACAGAAATTCTGTGGATAAAATTGTTCATTTATCATTCTTCTCCAAGAAAAATTATTGGAAAAGAGCATGGAAACTTTTTTCTTATCTATGGCTCTGGAGTCTAACAAGGAGAAATGTGGCAAACTTTTAAAAAAATTTCTGATTGTTTAATGGAAAATAATCTAAGGAAACCAAAGTATTTTCTATATCAATAGAAACAATTCCCTCTTGAACAAAGTGTTCTCTGGCTCAGACCTCTTAATTTGTACAAAACAGTACTTTCTAAATAGTTTTTTTCAAGGGATGACATTGAGGATTCAGTTGTATTTAGATTTTGTTTTCAGAAACATTAGCATTATGTCCACATCTGAAGACATTATACAGAAAACAGTCATCAGCATGGTACTCACTTTTTTCTTTCTTTTTTGTTTCATATCCACACAGGCTTTTGTTTTGATTCAGACATTTCTAGCTATAGCTCCCCAGAGATAAATTACTTTTAAACCATAGAAATGAAGAAATCCAAACTTGTTTTGGAAATTAGATTAGGAGATAAGAAACAACTAGAACCTAATTTACTGTTTGTTTTAATAACTAGAGTAAACCATGAGTGTATATTCCTTTGAAGTAGATGATGTAGAGCAACATTAAATATTTTATCATGAAGGCAATGTAACCACATATTGACCTCATTCTTTGGCTATGTCTATAGCTATGTCTACATATCTCCGAAACACTTTGTTTGATTTGTTTCACTGAGATTTATGGTTTTAAACAAGCCCATTGTTTCAGAATAGTACATGTAACTTATGCCACAGTTACTGTAAACATCCTTTTGGCAAAGATGAACTTGTTGCATGTGGTTGTAGGTGGTAATGTCTGGTTAAAGGATTGATCTTTCTAGCAGAAACTTTTGATCAAATCGTTTGCTTGGAATTATCCACTGCGCTCTACTAAAGGAAATGTCTTACTCAAATACTCCTTGGCTACCATTTACAGAGCTAAGAAGGCCAATCGACACAATCTGGAATCAATTTAGAATTTTTCTGTAGAGACTTCCCCAAATTCTTCAACATTTTGTGTATAATCCCCCTAATTTTAAGCCAAAATATTCATGAATTAAGCAAAATAGTAGGTTTAAGTATATACTGCTAAATAGAAAGTTTATTTTTATACTAATACACCAGTGTTTGAAAGTAAAGCATATTGAATCAAGTAGGAGCTAGTTAAAGCATGGCCAAATTGGCCTTAGAAGTTGGTGTAAATCTCATCAAGTACAAAGTCCAATTACTGCCATCTATGATATCCATATAATTGTGGAGTTTATAGGACATTGTGATGGTAAACAATGATATTTTCATATCTATCTATGATCAGTATAATTACATCTTTGTACAATTTATTCTGCCAAAGACATGTTTAGTTACATATATAAACAAACAATGCATGGACCCCACATATTTGGAATATGGGATATTAAGTGGTTGAGAAATACACAGCTTTGGCTGTGAGGTTACTATGAATGAACAATGTATAAGGCATATCCAATGTGGTACTTCAAATCCTTCCAGCCCGCTTGTCTCCAGGGCCCTGACTTTTCCCATTATTTTTTTCTTTGGTGTTGCCATGCTCTAAGTCTAATGCCTGTTCCTTCCAGTTTTCTAACCCTGTCCTCTGATAGGCAGTGTCCTTGGAGACTGTAGCTAAGCATATATTTGAGCAAGCAGAACTACATGATCCTGAGGATCCTGAGGTAATAACTGGACATTACAAGGCAGATTTTAGACCACATCCCCAGTGTTGAGAAATAGTTGAAGCTGAAATGATTATGCTATTCTCATGAATCAGGGCTCATGTACCCAAAACAATTGTGTACACTACCACTGTTTTTACCTTTACTAGGGATGTAAGAGTCTATAATAACCTAATTGTTAACATCAAATACATGTCATGTCAACATATTAATTCATTTTGAACATTGAAAATTTGTAAAGTGTTATTATTAAAGATTATTAATTAAAGATTATTAAATATTATTGTAGTTATATTTTCCTAATTTCATATAAATTTTTCCTTTTCCTCTTTTTTAGATTGCAAAATAGCAAAGGCTTAAAAAGCTACACTAATTTCCTAATATGGCAAGTAATTGTATTGCTGAAATTCTTCCTATGCTAAACAAACCAAAATAATAACCCACCAACCCAAAGCAGAAATCTGGGAATATTTTTCTAAGAATGTCACTAAGATTTCTGAAATGTATTTATAATATTGCAAAGATTATTAAGATATTGCTATCTATAAATATGATTCTTTGAAATAAAAAAGTGAAAGTATCTTTGAACTGTTCATCTTAAATGAAGATGACAATGTCAAATGAAATTATTAAATATGCTTCCATTTTGAAAGGCCAATGCCAGAAATAATTTCTTATTACACAAAACTAATGTTTATGTAAGAATTAGGAATAGCGTTCTAGCAGACAATTTTTATATAATTAGTAATTTCTTGATAGGATTGCTAATTATGAGTTAGTACTGTCTTGGCAAAACTTAATTGCTACTGCATTACTAAAGACAAATGGTATATATGTTTAAACCTCTGTAACAGACAAATGAAAAAAGATTGAATGTTGATATTTACTCCCACAATCAATAAATCATCAACCTCTGTCAAGATTCAGGAAAGAAGTATACCTCATCAGTATAGTCCTTAATTGGTTCAAGTTAACCACACAAAGAATGTAAAATATAGGGTCAATTAATGTAATAAAATTAAAGAAATTTTTTGTAGAGAGACTGGCAGCCCATATAGTCCGTAAGCATATGTATGTGTAATTACTCAGCTACACCAAAGATATTTAAAAGGATCTAATGAAACTCACAGGCTCTTAGTTAGCTGTTAGTTGAACAAGCAGGTGCCTAATATTCACAAAACATAATGTGAGAGTCTATATTTTGGCATGCCTCCAAATTATTTAAGTTTTATGTTTTTGATAGCCTATATTATTAACAGAATGTTCTGGAAGTATTTTGTTACAATATTTTCTTTAAGATTTTTATGTTATTTTACCCATAAAATTGCTGAATTTCTTATAAATGGCAAATTATTTTTATGTCTGGTTCTAAATCTGACCATAATAGTCTGGAGTGCTAACAGAGGGGACTTAAAATAATAAACACATAACTGCTTATCCATAAGCATCGGTGTACTGAACTGTGTCACCTTTTAAAAAGGAGTTAAAATAAAACACTTAACTGCAAACAATGGACTAGATATAAAAATAAAAGCAGCTAAAATGAGAATAACAATAAGCAAAAAACTTAATGATCTGTTAACTGGCTAAGGATTTTGCAGTATTTTAATTTCTGGTATCAAAGACTTCCAAATAATGTTCACTTATAGTCAAAGAGGAGAGTCATGCTAATATTTGCTAACATTCCAAAATACATAGCACATTGTATAAAGAAAAATAAAAAATCCTAGACGGTGATGTAACATGCAGCTTTTTAACACACAACTTTGATATTTTCCAAGAAGTTCATTAAAAAATTAGTTCATAATAACATCAGTAATTAAGTTAAGATGTTAAGAAGGTAATTTTTACCTTTGCCAACATGTATTTCATTTACCTTTGTATTTTTCATTTGAAATTTGAGGAGAGATGTACTAGTAAATGTTCTGTTCTCACCAGATGCATCAGTGATTTTAATGCTTCTTGTCAGACAACATTAATGAGTTTTTTCAAACAATCTGAGTACCTTTCAGATTCCCTGTACCTGCATGGAGTTCAGTTTACATGCCTGCTGAGTAAAATCCTATCAGACCCAACCTCCTGTAGATGATAGCAAGAAACTCTAGACAAGTTACGAAAACAAAACAGAAAAATATAATTATATGAAGGCACAAGAAGGCTCTTGAGAGGTGTCAACATTGTTATTTGTTTTGTTTTTTATTGTGGCTTTTAGCCTGAGATCAGGTTGTTAATAGATGCAACACAGGGCAGCCATAATGCAAACAGAACATCTGAAGAGAGATTGCAGTATCATATGGTAACTTGCAGGCATGAAGGATCAGAGGACAGAGTTCAGGACAATCAGCTGAAAATCTGATAAACTATTCTGTATTTTACAGAAGACTGAAGTGAAACAGCTGGAATTATATTAAGGTCATTTATGATTCTAAAAGTTAACTGAGTTCTGGTAAATTTGGTCTTAGAGATATTTATAATAATTATTCAATTTCTTAATTTTTCTAGATAAAACAAGATAATATACCTTGGATCACTAGGCTAGAAAAAAAAAAGCTAGAGTTCTTACTCTCTTCAATTGTGTCTAGTTTTTGTAAGCCTTTGGATCACATGCTTACATGCTATGTGTGATGCTCACAAGAACAATGAAAGACAGAAATTATTTTCAGTTGGGGAAAGTCTAAGGTGGTTAATTAATCATAGATTAACTCTCAGAGCTAATATTTGAATCAAAGTTTATATGAATCTAAAGTATTTTCTTACCTGTAGATTTGAAGCATTTGCTCTAGAAGAAGTTTGTCTTCTCTGGATCAATCTGGACCAGACCAGACCTAACAGGGTATTTTAGGTGTATAATTACCAGCTCCCAACTGTAGGGTTTAGCTTCAGAAATATATCAATATGTGCTTTCTGGGTTATTTCTGTGCCTTCAATATCATTTGTGCTTACTCTGAATTTTTGGAGGATGCACTATTAAATTCTTTTTTAATTTTGTGGTATAGCTAGCATCTGACCAGAAGACCAGTGATAATCTTTGACAATGTACCAAGAATTTATTTTATAATTTATCTGGTTGGTAGACATTTTGTTGTTGTTGACATTATTACATATGTCTCCATTCCCTTCTCCTTTGCCCACCTCCATCCAGCCCCTGCCCCCCTTCCTTCTGGCCATCACCATACTGTTATCTGTGTTTATGGGTTATGCTAATATGTTCTTTGGCTGATCCCTTAACCTTCTTTTTTATTTATATCTAAGAGTATTCTTACATGTATAAAAATATAATGATGATCTTAGAAACTGATTTTAGAGAGAAAAATATTTTTCTGATTGGACAGGCATTATTTTTAATTCTTTACTACTTGGAGGTAGGTCTTTTTTTGGGCTGTTTTATTTTTGTTTGAGTACTAGAAAGAATATATATATTTCCTATCCTTGGCTCTACCATATAACTAATCTACACTAATAAAAGAGAAAGATGCAAATTGACCATACCTATGTGATGCCCACCAGCCAAACAGGAGTGAGTATGCAAATTAACCCAACAAAGATGGTGGGTTAATTTGCATACACAGGCACCAAGCAAGTGGGGGTGGGGCGGGATGCTTGTGTTGTCACCAGCTGCTCCGGGCCTCGGGACAGCATAGGAAGGAGGAAAGGTGGCTCCGGCCGGAGCCAAGGCGGTGCCAGCAGCCAGGGGAAGGAAGGCCCATTCTTGCACAAATCTTCATGCATTGGGCCTCTAGTGTTTAATAAAAGACAGATACTGTGTAATCACTGGTCCTGAGAATAGTAGAAAATGACAGAAAGACAATGTACAGTGCTCTCTTTCTATTTTGGTGAGATTGCTTAAGTAGTTATTACTAATAAAGGTTAAGAACATTTTAAACAGAATGAAAAACTTTAACAATGATCAGAAATGGTGAAAGGTAGTAAAAGGGGTGGAAAACATTCCATAGGACAAGAAATGGAAAACTTTTTCTATAAAGGACCCAATAGTTACTATGTGAGGCTTTGTGAGCCATAATGTTTCTATCACAGCTACTAACTCTGTATTGTAGCTGGAAAGCATCACAACAACACATGAATGGATGAATGGGATTCTTGTTCCCAAAAAGCTTTCTAAGTGCAGAAAGTGGGGTCAGTATTAGACTGTAGACAGCAGTTTTCCCACACTAGATATAGGATAAAGATGAAGGATGGTAAGTAGTCTTATATTTTACGTAGATTTACACAGTAACTTGGAATCATGCTGGTTTGATTAACTGAGAATGTGGTGAATGTGTGTGTATTTTTAATCCCTGAAATATCACTGTTAAAAAGTACAGGTATGTGATACAGTACCTAGTATAAAAAAATAGGAGAACACGGGGGAGTGAATGTTGACTTAAAAATGAAAACTAAAATATAAGATTCTTTTAAAGACCTAGGCCAGCACCTCTGTCTACTTGCCTTATATCCACTCTGGAAAAAATGAAAATAATGGAAATTTAGGGTTCATACACTATTCATATGAAAGTTATTTTAAATCTAGTTTTTATTATTTGGGTTGTGCCCACATGAAATTTCTTGCAGGAAGAGTCTCTGTCATAGAAACCTTGTAACAATTCCTTTGTGACTGGTATTGCGACAGAATTTCCACTGTGCATCCCAGAATTGTCAAGAATTTTGGGTGGAAATTATCCTCAGTGATTGGCTTCAGGGAAATACTAAGTCACATCTATGATATTAGCACCACACACTGTGCTGGATGCTTTGTTCCACTGAACATTGGCAAAACAGAAAAATGAGTTCTTGGATTTTCCTATGCAGATGAAGCCTATCTCAACTACCTACATCTACCTACACTTGCAAAGATGCATTCAATAGCTGCTTTCACTCTTTCTCTTTGTTTCCTTTCCTTCCTCTCTCTCTCTCTTTCTCTCTCTCCCTTCCCTCCCTTCCTTCCTTCCTTCCTTCCTCCCTCCCTTCCTTCCTTCCTTCCTTCCTCCCTCCCTCCCTCCCTCCCTTCCTTCCTTCCTTCCTTCCTTCCTTCCTTCCTTCCTTCCTTCTTTCCTTCCTTCCTCTCTCTCTCTCTCTCTCTCTCTCTTTCTCTATCGTCTTCATGCAGATGTTGCACAGTGCAGTGAACAGTTACAGAAATACTCAGAGCCTTCTGTTTAAATCCTTAATTTGTATTACTATCTTTAAAATCTTCAGTAAATCCCTTGGTAACCTGTTACTTCATTTTCCTTGTCTCCATATGGGACTGATCATTTATGCCCAATTTTAAATAAAGAGTGCTTAGAATAATATGGGGAAAGTATTGTATATAATTAAAAAATTAATACAGAGTACCAATAGAATAATACAGGAAAAGGATTATATGTTGTTAAAAAAAATTTTCAGAGACTATCACCATCACTATTTCTGGTTTTATCAGAATCCCTTATGGAATGCCATTGTCTAATTCTGTTGCCCATTTTTCCATAGTGTCCATGGGTCCCTCCCTAAGAAATCAACTACCACTGGTGTTTGACCACTAATTAAAGCCTCCACTCAGGTTCAGAATCTTGCCTCAAAGTCTATGCTCATATCAATTCAAAGGAATGGTTTTGTATGCAAATGAACACTATGGATTTGTCAAAACCCTGATAAAACTATGAACTTTAGTTGATAATATTATGTCAATATTGGTTCTTCACCTGTAAAAACTACACAACAGTGATGCAAGATATTCATACAAGGGAAGCTGTGGGAGGAAGAGGAAGAGGCAGAGGGCGGACATGTGAACTCTGTTCAATTTTATGTTAACTAAAAACTGTGCCAAAAAAGCCTATAAAATTAAAAACAAAGAAAGTACTCCAGGCAGGAGAGCTGGAATACCTCAGGCAGCTCCAGTTAGAGTGGAAAATCCGGTCCCTGAAGGAGCAGGACCAAAGACAGATGAGAGAATTTGGGGATCATGAAAGAAAATTTACTTTCCTTCAAATGAAGAGTGATTACAAATAATTTATAATATTTATATTCCATTTATATTATCTACTATAATTCAACAATCCACCTGATTTCTTAATTGATTAACCTAAGGCTAATATTCATTAACTTGTCCAGTATCACCTAAGTAATAAGCAGTGAAGACAGAACTTAGGTATGTCTTCCTGTAACCTAGTAACAGTCATACAAACGCAGATGATATTCTAAGCAGATGATAGGGGATTTACTTACTACATGAGTACTGGAATTGTGTGTGTGTTGTATATCTTATCTCTAGAAGAGGAAAAGCAATATTCTTGTCTCTTCATTGAAACAAGTCCCTTAATTAGGATTTGTATGTATGCATGTATGTATGTATGTACATTTATATGTATGTATTGGAAGAAAGTAAGGCCCTTAGTGGACCTAAATGGGAAAAAATGGATAAAGTTGCAATAGATTGTGTCAAGTAGAGGTCATAGGGAAGGAAGTAATATCAGGATCAGGAATTCAGCAGTTTCTGAGACCTGAATCAAGTGTAACTCCCCACATGAGAATGCCAGTGGCATTTACAGAGAGGGTAAGGACACACAACAGTATGTGGTATGGAGATTCGAGCTACTTCATTCTGTTATTAAAATAATGGGGACCTACAGGAGACAGGAGAACTTGGGCTTATCCATGTGGTATACCTTGACTTCCAAAATAACTGTAAGTGTATGAATTCTGTGTGATCTAAGGGATCAACATTTCCTTTAGTGATCTTTGAATAAACCCTAAGGTCTTTATTCATTTTTCAAACAGTATTATAGACATCTCAGAGAGCCCACATACATAGAGGGTGATTTTAAGGTTAAAGTATTCAACTAAATGCATAAATAACCATGAAATCATGTTTTTCTGTCTTTTCTGATACCTTGCATAATACATTGGGAATGAAAAACTCCATAGGGACACCGATTTTTGTTGTTTTGCTCACTGTGTATTCACAATGCTTAGAGATTATGTGGTACAGTTTGTTGAAGAAATATTCATTTAATGAAATGATGCTATGTGCTTAGGTTTCTCTACCTGTAAACTCCATATTCTTTAATACTCTTCCAAAATAACTCAATTTTGTTTTTTCTCATTGAAGCTTTAATTTCTTGTGCAGGAACTAAAAATCAAAGCCTTTTCTTTTTAGCTCTTATCAAGTGAAAAGATCAAAATCAAAGTGGAGCTGACATATTTGTTAACAGATCACAAACTATGCTGGAATTAATTGCAACCCCACTAAAGCTCTATTGTTTTACACTTTAACACATGTTCAAAACTACTTTTGTTGAAAAGAGTCAAAAGAGAAATTACTTTAAAAATCAGGATTTAATAACTCAACATGCAATGAAACACATGTGCTGGCTAAAAGGTCCTATTTTGTCTTGTCATTTTAACTCCTGTGATCACATTGAACATGAACTGAGTGAATCAGATACTTCAGTATCTTGCTTGATGGTTACCTCGTAGCGTCTCTAATTTCATTAAAATTACTTTGAGAGAAAAATGTTTGCAAACTCAACTTACCAAGACTGAAAGCCATTTTCTTTTGCCTTCTTTTGAAATTGGTGTTAAGGCACAATTTAGTTGAAGATCAGTACGATAATACCAGATGGTGAGAAGCTAAAGGAGTTCTATGATAGGATTCGACTTCACCAACAATTATTTCCTAAGTACTAATAATATTTTGCACATGGGCAGTACTTTCCAGTTTTTGCGGTCCTTTTGCATTGGATCTCACAGCCCAATAACTACAACAGAGCAGATTTTATTAGCCCAATGTTACAGATGTGGAAATGCAGACTCAAAGAAATTAATTGATGAAGTCAACATCACATTAAAAGTGTGAAAACCATGCTTAGAATCAAGATCTTTGACTTACAAAGATAAGGATATTTACCATTAAATCTCACATTCGTGAAATGTTATATCATTTTATATAAAATACTCATTTAAAATAAATGCTCTTGTCACAGTTTTAAGCAGGTTACACTGAGATTATCATGGATCTTTAGGTAATTATGATAATAAAAGTAATAGTGATCATAAAATTAAGATTTTTTGAGACAATGTATAATACTAAGCGCTTTAGGTGATTATCCTATGTAATTTTCTCAATATCTTCATAAGGTAGATGCTATTGTTATCCTAGTCTTATCGAAAAAGGTATTTAGATATTTAGGTAGCACCAATACAGAGGTGGGCAAAAGTAGGTTTACAGTTGTTTGTATTGAAAATAATGCAATAATTAATAAATATTAATACAAGAATAAACTCTGTTTCTCATACTCAACTGTAAACCTACTTTGCCTACCCCTGTATGGTATTGGCAGAGAGCTTTGCAGATACCTTAGACCACCATAAAGATGAACAAGTAGGTCTCTGAGTAAAATAAGTCTGAAGCGTCACTGGGGGGAAAAATGACAAAACTGAAGCTGTCCTACTTTGGGCACATCAGGGGAAAGCAGGGTTCTCTGGAAAAGACAATAATCCTGGGAAAAGTAGAAGGCAGCAGGAAAAGAAGAGAATCAAATATGAGAAGGATTAACTTCATAAGAGAAGCCATGGGCATGAGTCTACAGGAGCTGAGCAGGGCTGTTGAGGACAGGACATTGTGGAAGTCACCCATTCATAGGATCGCTAGGAGTCAGAGCAGCCTCAGTGGCATGTACCACATTTAGGCTGAAAATACAACTGACCTTACAGAAGGTCATAAAGCTTCTTGGGAGGTACCCCTGGGAGCTGAATTCCAGCCAGAGACCAGTGATTCTGTCTCCTGAATCTGACTTTTAATTGCATAACTCCTCTGTGTCAAAATGTAACATCTAAAACATGGCATGGTTACAAGTCCTGCTTATTGGGACTGGCGTTAAGTTTTGAATTTAAAAAAAAAAATGGATATGAAAATCATTTGCAAGCTGCAAATATGAAACAAATGTCAGATTTTATGAGTGAAAATTCAACTTTTGGGTTCTTTATCATTAGTACTTTTTGCTTTTTCTTGTTTTCTTTTCCATTTTTTCTATTTGGTCTCCAGTTGGTTGCTTTACCTTTATTCCCTTTATATTTTCATCTGAATTATTCTTTAACAATTCCAAAATGTTACTACGTGGGCATTGTTGTTTTGTAAAATGTGAAAAGAATCCAGAGATTTTTTTTCCTACAAATGTTTAAAAAGAACCTACACATTTAAGTTAAATATGGTGAGCTGTCATCAGTTTCTAATTGTAGAGCTAGAGTCCTCAGAAAATTGGACAGTGGAACAAATCACTTACAGCACTTTATGCTTTCCCCCTCCTTTTGGCTCTGAATCTATGCTGACAGGGTGACTTAACATTAGCTTTATGTCCTTAGAAAAAAATGTAGCCCTATTTGCATTTGTTGCCATTTTCTTTATTCTTGCCCAAATGCAGAAACTTATGTTGCAATAAGCCCACTAAAATGAAAACTGATATCATAAAATGCCTCTTTTCATAAAAAGGTGGAATAACAACTGGCATTGAAGACAAAAACCAATGACATGTGACAAAACCTAATGAACATATAGCTAAACATCTTATCTCTTTGTCATCATCCATTAACCTATTTCATTTTCTTCTTTCCCCCCAAGTTTAATATGTGTTACCTTGTGGCTACACACATGTTGATGATCAGCTAATTTATGCCGTATGTTGTATATAGAATTTAACGGCTGCCAATAATTACAGTGGTAGACAAACTAGAGATTTTTCACTTTTCTGCTAAAAACTAACCATGTGTTCTTCTTTAAAGCAATGTGGTTTTATTTTATGAATTTTTTGCAAGAAAAATAAAAAGAAAATCAGAGCTGTAAAATTTGCCATTATTCATAAAAAAACATCTGATGGAAAGTTGAGCTTCAAAAAGGGAGTGCGAGTTTTTTTTTAATTTTTGCTTTAACATTAGAGAAGAAGGTGATAGATTTTAAGGATCGCATCTTTATGTCACATTTCAATGCTGGCTGATAGGAATCCTGTTACCAAAATGCCTGTGGTTTCTTATTTGAATTCTTTACTTATAAATGAAATTAGGAATTTCAGTTTCATTTAAATTTTGACAAACTAAAAAGAGCCTAGAGAAGCTTACCCTTTTAGTTAAACATGTCAGCATATCAAACATGCAATAAAATATATATAATTTTGATTTTAAATTAAATTTTAAAATATTTTCAAAAAACAAATAACAAATACACATTTATTCTTGAAAGTCAGTTGATTTATGCCTGCCTTCAGCATATATTTCTTCAGCTACTATTAATTTAATTATCTAATGTAGTACAGTGTTTTTTCCTGGATTATAATGAGGGTTTTTTTTTATTATTTAAAGAAAAAGATTATGAGAGAGTTTAGAAATATATAAAAGGCTTTTTATTGAAATAATTTTATTTGAACTGTTTTTTAGTCACATACCAATATTTTATATTGTCCTTCTTTATTTAGTGAACTTTCAAAATGTTATGTTCTCTAGCTTTCTTTACTTTCTCATTTATTTTCTGTCCTATTCTTTATTTTCACCCCTTCTTTCCTTTTCTTTCACAGCCTTGTTTCAAATATAATAAAAGGCAACTGATAGTCATGATGTAGACAAAGCATTACCTTTATACTAATATGCATACAGTTTAATTACTTTCAAGATATTCGTATTTGACTTGACTTGGGGTAGTGAACACACAATACAGCATACAGATGATGTGTTGGAGAAATGTGCCCCTGAAACCCATATAATTTTGTTAACTAGTGTCTCTCCAATAAATTTAATAGAAAGGAAAGAATAAAATCAATGTTCTTCGATGAAAGGAAAGATATTTACATTGCATTATGCCATCATGTACAGTAAATATTTGTGAAGTTTTGCCATTAATAATAGAATGTGAGTAATCTATTGAGTACAAGTTAAGCCATTGTTACAAATAAAATCCAAAATACTGTATTCATATATGGAGGAAAGGTTTTTCTCTGCCATGTAACAGTCTCAATTGAAGTTCTGCCATCTTTACTACCACACTTCCGATGCTGCTTCGGGGTTGTCTTCCCCATGAAGTTGGAAAAGAGAAAGGCACCCAAGAAGCACCTTTATCTTTAAAGTGTTGCTCTTTGTTTCCCACAACAGCTTCTCCTCACATTTTATCCGCCTAATGTCCACACAAGGCCACACTGCCCACTTCCAATTCAGATTCATGCACAGGCAGCAAAAATTCAGAGAGTTTTATTGCCAACAGGAAAATAAAGAGACTGTGTAGCAAGCAACAGTTAATAGTCCCCACTCACTAAAGAGTAACCATTATTGTTCTTCAGAGTTAAATGACATGAGCACTTAGCCTCTCTAATAAAGAGGGAATATGCTAATTGACCCTCACACCATCGCAAAGATGGTGGCGCCCACAGCCAATAAGAAGGGAATATGCTAATTGGCTGCCCCGCCCTCAAAGATGGTGGCGCCCACAACCACAAGATCGCAGTGCCCAGTTCCCTCAGCCCCGCTGGGGTGGCAGGCATGCAGCAAAGCCGGGCCTGCCTAGGGAGTCCTCAGCTCTCCAGCTGCCCAGGGCTGGTCCAAGGCTCAGGCAAGCCTTGAATGGCAGCTTCCCAGCCGCCCAGGGCCAGCCTGAGGTGCAGGCAAGCCTTGGATGGTGGCTTCCCAGCCGCCCAGGGCCGCCCGAGGCTCAGGTAACCAGGGCTGGCTGAGGCTTGCACTGCCGGCAGTGGCAGCAGCAGAGATGTAATGGGGGCATCGCCTTCCCCTGATCGCCGGGTCGCCTCCCTGAGGGCTCCTGGACTGTGAGGGGGGATGGCCGGGCTGAGGCTCTCCCCCGCTCCAGTGCATGGATTTTCATGCACTGGGCCTCTAGTTTGCTTATAACACTGTAGTGGCAAAACATAATGATTTCCTCCACTTGGGCAGAAGTAGCAAAAAGAAGAGAAAGGTAAAGAAAAACACTAAAAACCTGGGACATGGTAACCAATTGGATATAGGATTGGGGGAAGAAAAATGTGAATATGGTTTTATATGTTCTTTTTGGCAACTGAAGAGATATTGTTATAATTGAATAGTATCCCATTAAATATAAATAAGAAATGGGAGAAGAGATTGGGTGTCCCTTGTCATGGCCTCTGCCAGTCTGTCTCAAATTGCCCATCATATTCTAGTGTCATTCTTCTTCAAGTCCAATCGGTGTTTGACACTGATGCTGCATTAAACCTCTTCAACTACAATATCAATTGTGCTATTGTTTAACAAACCCATGTAAAGTCTAAATTATGCTGATTTTCAAGACCTACAATTACTTGGTCTCATTATATCTTTTTTTTATTTCTAATAGATTTTCAACTTAATTTTTTTTATTAAATTCAAAATAAAATCCCCATAGCAATTCCCCTGGCAAGAGGTGAGCAAGGAAGCAAAGGATAATAAAAAGCTACTGGTCACTCATCACACATCTGGTGACAAGAGGTGTGGGTATCAGAAGTAGACAGTGTTTTGAAGTGATGGATGCCACTTGAAAGAAGAGATGCTTATTCATGTAACAGAGGCCAACTGTAGTCAGGGAAGGTAAAGTGTGCATGTCCTTAGCATGCATGTAAAATCCTTTATGCAGAAAGTCTACTTATTTCCCAGCCAAGTTACCAACCTGCTACATTGAGTCTCAGGCTCCAGTAAGTTCTTCAGTTTTTGAAACTTGGAGTTTATTCTATACTGAGCAATAAGCATTTAATACAGGTAAGATCTAAGAGTACTATTTTTTAAATTTCTTATTATAGAAAAGTTTAAATATATATCTTTATTTATCTATTTATTATCTATTTATATAGAGAGAAACCATTTACCATCTGTCCTTATGAACTCATGGCCAATCTTACTTTGCCTATAGCTATTGCCAATTCCTGCCACTTCTAGTTTATTTTGAATCTCAATAATCACATTATTTCATCTTTAATATTTCAGTATGTATCTGTAAATAATCAGCAATCATCCTAAAATGTAATATTTCTATTATCATATTTAAATTATTAGGAACAATTTTTAATATTATGAAATATCCAGTTAATGTTCAAATTCCCCTGTGGTCTCAAAATTTGTTTTATAGAATATTTGTTAGAATTAAGATACACTTAAGATCCATACATTACAATTGGTTTAAATAAAATTTCTTTTATCCTTCCCAGGTGCTCCTTTCCTACAATTGTTATCTTCACTCAATAAACTTCAAGGGTGTTTTTTCCCCCCTCTTGAAGTTAATTGAATGAAGATAACAATTTTCCTGTGTAATTTCCTGGAGTATGAAATTTGCTAATTGCATTCCTTTGGTGCTGACTAACTTGTATGCTGTGTCTTATATTTGCTATAAATTGGTAGTTAGATTTGTGATTATGATCAGATTTTGGTTTCGAGGTTGGTGATAAATCTTTGTAGGGGGCACTATACCCTGGAGCCTAAGGTGCAAAATGCAACAAGTTTTAGAAACTAGAATGAAGCTCCTACTTCATTCCACCTATGTTTCCCTCCTGGATAAATTCTGAAGTTACATTGGAACCGTTTATTGGTGCCTTATTCAAAATATGAAACTTCTATTTTGTTTTATTGAAAACTGATTGAAATAGAGTAAATTATGTTAATTTGCTAGAAAATTATCAAACATACTAGTAAGTGATCAGAAGACTTTTAGTCCTTTAGACCATGTATTTGCTTTATAAATAAATTTTCTTACTTCATTAGCTATCCACAAATCTTTAGAATACTAGACATATATTCCAAATCTTTTTTATTTTTAGTGTAATGGCTGTACATTTGACGAGAGGGCTGTTGCAGTATCTATAATCAAGAGGATAAGCTGACTACAATGGCTCATCACTTAGTTTTCATTGTAGTTAATGTTCAAAACAAACATAAATACTGAGATTCACTTTTCTTTGTTTTCTAAGTGTCCAGGACATAGTTCATGTTAATTCCTGACCTTGAAGTTTTTCTTCTTCCAGATTATTTATCATAAAAATTTAATTGATGAAACACTCAATGAAAATTCATTTATGCATTCTTATGGATAATTCTCTTAAGATCAAATTAATGCCCTGTGTGTGGTCATCAAACTCTTTTAAACAATTCAATATTTGGATTTTTTTCCACATGTGCTATTTACTACCAGTTCCAAATGGGCCTTGGAGATTTACATGGTTTATTCAGGGTGTCACTTGGCATTAAAGATCTTTTGGAGAGTTCAAATAAGAAACTATGCAGAAGCGATTCTGTCTAATGGTGCAAAGTGCTACATCAGGTACTGGGCAGAGAGAAAAAGAAGTGCAAATTGAAAGCCTAAAAATCAAAGAGCAACAGAGAAACTGACAATATATTAGGGCAGTGGTTCTCAACCTTCTGGCCCTTTAACTACAGTTCCTCATGTTGTGACCCAACCATAAAATTATTTTCGTAGCTACTTCTTAACTGTAATGTTGCTACTGTTATGAATCACAATGTAAATATCTGATATGCAGGATGGTCTTAGGTGACCCCTGTGAAAGGGTCGTTCGACCGCCAAAGGGGTCGGGACCCACAGTTTGAGAATCACTGTATTAGGGGATGGATAGAGATAGAGGATCTGCAAATATTGGAATCAAAACACCTAGGATACATTTGAAGGGAACTCATCAAATTCAGCCTATTAGACTGAATTAAATTTGAGAGGATTGAAGCACAAGGCTATATTCACATTGAAAGAGGTGGGGTGAAATGTAAAGAAAATGAGATGACAATGTGAAGGGTTGTACACAGACTGGCTGGCTGGGATTGCTTGCCTGGGCATCTGCGGCCTCTGATTTCTCAAAGTGAAAACAACTTGTTCCCAATTTCTGGGACCCACCTTGATCTTGTGTAGTAAGTCAATAACTTTATCTCATTCTCTAGAACAAATCCTGCCTACTCTAATTTTTGTTCTGCTAAGGGACTTCTTCCAGATTCTTAAAACCTAGTCCTCATATTTTTCCCGGTATGTGACAGGTATTCTCTGTTCTCCCTCTAACCTTAGTCATTTGTGTAGCTTAAGGACCAGTGTTTTGTCTGCCCCTCTGGCTGACTCCTGCCTGTTTCATGTCTCCTCTCTACCTGCCTGCAGCTCGATGTCACCTAGCCCTGGACTTCCAGGCAGTGCTGTGGAAATCCCGTGTTAGTCCTTCTCAGATGCTACATCCCATTGCCTTCTGTTTTAAATACTATGTTCTGCCTGCCAGGTCTGATTCCCACCTGTGGTTTATCTGTCCCCGAAGACTTGCTGTATTTGAATATTCATCTTCCAGTTTCAAAATGTCATCCCCTTTTAAGATGGCGATTTTAGGACACTTAAAAAGTATGCAGTACTGTGGTCAGCAAATGAACATTTTTTCCCCTTGCTCCACGAGAGCATCCATGTCCTGTTGGCATGACAATGGAAATGCAATGGAAATGCTGCAGCTAGAGCAGCGGTTCTCAACCTGTGGGTCGCGACCCCTTTGGGGGTCGAATGACCCTTTCACAGGGATCGCCTAAGACCATGGAAAAACACATATATAATTACATATTTTTTGTGATTAATCACTATGCTTTAATTATGTTCAATTTGTAACAATGAAAATACATCCTGCATATCAGATATTTACATTACGATTCATAACAGTAGCAAAATTACAGTTATGAAGTAGCAACGAAAATAATTTTATGGTTGGGGTTCACCACAACATGAGGAACTGTATTAAAGGGTCGCGGCATTAGGAAGGTTGAGAACCACTGAGCTAGAGGGACTGACCTCCCAGAAACACTCCAGTGAACACCCTGTGCAGACTGCCACTGTGCAGAGCCCCAGTCCCTATCCTCCTCCCAAGCTCTACTCAGCACACTCCTCTCTCCTAAGACACTATCATCACAGGTCACTCACCATCAACTGATCCTCCCGTGTTAGTATCTGTAGGTCCCTATAGGAATGGATGGAGGATCTAGAAATCCCTGTATTTTCTTTTCCTTTGCACTGATGCTTGGAAGTGGGTAGAATATTGATCCAGCTGCTGGGACTGAGGCTGGAGAAAAAAGAATGTGTAAATGACACCAGAGTCTCATAGTAGCTATGTCATAAATCAGAATATTTAGCATGTTTCCATAGAATCAGTACATTTATTAATATATTTCATCATTCAATGTATAATTCTAGGGTACTACTAATCATGAGCCAGGCACCATAATGGAATAAATAATAGTTTCTTATGTATTATTTTTTTCACTTGGGTTAAACTAAAGATTTAATAGACTTTGGTGAATCACTATTATAGTACAGTTTCCAAGAGAATCTTCATTCTAAGTTCAAATAATTAGGACACTGTAGATGTGCTAGAAAGCTTTTGCGACAACATTCCTACTGACAACCGTGACTTGTGGTGGAGTTACGCCTGGAGTTACATCGTCATGTCCATAAATAGGTCTGCATTAGAGAAATTAGAGAAATCATGTTAAAGGAATATATTATGCAGTTTTGAGGAGAAACATATAACCCTGCCTGGTAGGGCCACACATAGGTTTGTATAGCTTGTGCAGCCCATGATTCTGAGGGGCACTATTTGGAGAGACTGCAATGGAATGCTTGCCACTTAGAGTTGTGCAGGGAACGCTCTGCATGACCCTGGGAGGAAGTCTTGCTGCCTATCTGACCATGATCTTTACCTTGGCAATGAAACTGGTGGGTCTGGACTATACTAGTAGATAGCTCTAAAAGTCTCTGAGTTTGTTTTTGTTTTGTTTTATTTTGCCTGCTTTATCAGAGAACCAACTGATAGCTCCTTCTTTTCTTCCTGAGTAGAAGTTCTGATGTAGGACAGCAGAAAAGCAGACATCATGTGGTTAACTGTAACTCTGCTGTTTTTGTTAGTATAGATTCAGATGAGAACCATCCAGAGGTGATATTCCCAGCATCTAGGAAATTGAATGCTTTAGTCCTAAAGGTTGGACCTGGGCGGGGAACCATAATATCCACTACAGAATAAAAGGTGCTCACAAGAGTGACCATCGTGGGGGCAGTCGGACACAGTAACATCCCAGGTGTGTGGCCATGGGGTGCAGATTCTCATTCACACTGGTGATGGAGAGACATATTACCAGAAACCAGTGTTGTCTGAATGCTTCAATCTCTGGAAAGGAGATGAGAAGCACAAAATCAAGCTGTTGGATAACTGCATATAATTATCCAAATATCTGAACTAATGTCTCTGGGAAGAAACCTGAGTAGCTAAAATTAAGAAAGTTCATCAAAATAAGACTGTTTCATTCAATTATTTATTTGGGGAACTTTGGGGACAGGGCATGTTATAGCATTAAAGGAAAGAATTGGAATTTGGGAAATACAGGTGAAAGACTAGGCCTTTAACTAGTCTGGGATGGGTAGGGGAAGGGCAAAGTCAGTTGGATGATGAGGGCATGCTACTGCTGGCCTGGGAGGCAGGCCAGCATGAACTCCACCGCTGACTGCTCCCTGCCTGCAGCACTGTGGGGACATAGCAGGGCTAGAAGCAGTGCTAGCATAGCCCGTTTGCAAAGAGAAAGTGTGTTTTTCATCTTCCCTCCAAGCCCACTTATACCTGAGCCAATTCTGCTTATATGGACCCCAGCAGACAATACTAGTGCCTGACTTCAGCATGGCCAACAATACAGGCCCAACTCAAAGAGCAGGAAGAGATCCTTCATTGCTAAAGAAAGAATTTCTTTTTTTTTCCTCCAGGTGAGAGTAAGGAGGTTTGATTCCTTGAGCTCAGTATCCTCCACCATTCCTGGGAGTTTGCAGGAGCTAAAATGATCAGGTAAGGAAGAAGGCATTCATGTTACATGACCAATATGAGAAAAGTAACTTTGCTGAGAATTAAAAGGAACTTGACTTCATGCTGGTAAAGCAATTGTAAAGATTTTAGCTCTGTGCCTCTGCTTGGATCCAATTTCTTGATTGCAGTGCAGGGAGCTGAAGCAACATAGAGGACAGAGCTGTTTGGAGTCAGACCAGAAGACACCTGAGGGTCTTGGCTGAGGGCTCAGTTGTACATGCGTTAGGAGAGATTGCACTAGGCCTACTAAAGAGCATTGGCTGTGGTAGATCCACAGGTATAACCACAATGGGATTCTTTGAAGTTCTGGTCCCAACACAGGAGAGAAACCTCTTAGTATTACCATAAGTATCCACTGGGATTCCAGCTATCTGATGGGCTTGAGCATGACAGAAAAAAGGGCTCAATGAACCTGAATATAAATAGAAATAAGACAATATAAAGAAAAGAGAAAAAATTCAATAAAATTTATCAGAGTCTCAGAGAATTGAGAGGCAATATCAAACAATCTAACATTTTTAAGGAGTAAAAGACAGGAAGAATATGGCTGGAAAACATCTGGAATTTTTCCCAAAGTTGATGATTAATATTTACCATCCATTAACAGGTCAAGACAATCCATAGTTAGGATGAAAATCAAGGTAAAGAGAAAACCAAGAAGTTAATTTAAGAGGAAAAGACACATTCCATACAGGGAAACACAATGATACAGTCAATGACTTATTTCTCATCTGAAACTATGGGTCTAGCGCACTAGAGGACTTCTTTAAAGTGCTGAAAAAGCAGTCTCTCCAGAATTCTATTTTCAGTAAAAGAATCCTTCGGAAACACATAGGATGAAATAAAGGCATCTTCAGATAAATGAAAACTGAGAAAATTTTTGCAAGCAGATTTATGGTGTAAGAAATGCTTAAAAAAAAGGCTATTTGGGTTGATGGGAAATGCTATCAAATGGGAACTTTGTTCTTTAATTGAGAATGGATATATTAGAAATGGTAACAAAAATTGGGAGTGGGGGAGGTAAGTATAAAATATTATTTTTTTCTGTTCTAATTTCCTTACAATAAACTGTTTTTTAAAAAACATTGTTAGATGGGGTTATGTTAAAAATTAAATAAAACAACAATAGCACAAAAATGGAAAGGTGGCAAGGCTATGGATGGGATTTTACTGTTGTGAGGTGGTTACAAAAGTCAGATGTGAAGTGACAGGTATACGGTGGGAAGTTTACCATGGGAAGTGGGACTCTTGATAATAAAAAAGGGGACTTTTTAATTTTATATTTTGATAACTCAAAATATAACAGTTGATCACAATATCAAGGGCTATATAAAATCTCCTCATGATAGAGATAATCAAAATATAATGAACAACCAAAATTAAAAAAAAATTCATTGTGCACCAAAGAAAGAATTCTTGAATTTTAGTGGTTACTTTGTGTGTTCTATATGATTAGTTTTTTTATTACATGAATACACAATTTAAAGCTAAAATACAATATGAATTGTTTTCTACTGAAAGTCAGTCTCTGATGAAATTTGAACTAGACTAGTAAAGAGCAGTTAGTCATTTATTTATTTTTATTTTTTGTTAATTCTCACCCGAGGATATTTTTCCAATGATTTTTAGGGAGAATGGGAGAGAGAGGGAAAGACAGAGAGAAATATCGATGTGAGAGAAACACATCGCTTGTTTGCCTCTTGCATGAGCCCTGACCAGGGGCTGGGCCTGGGAAGAGCCTGTGACCAAGGTACATGCTCTTGAGCAGAATCGAACTCAGGACCCTTTGGTCTGGAGGCCAAGGCTCTATCCATTGAGCCAAACAGGCTAAGGCCAATTTAGTTATTTAAATGTATATAGGCCACCCTTAACACACACACACACACACACACACACACACACACCAACTTCCAATTAACCCTAAGCATTCCTTTAAAAGCCCATTTGTTTGGTAGACAGCAGGAAGGCTCAAACTCATGTATGACAGGGTTGTAAATATTTCTACTCAGAGAATGAAACCAAGTCTCAACTCTAGTTGAGGAGAACATGCCAACTTTAAGAGAAGTTGAAATTTTGCAAAGCCTACTTATCGCTGGTTTCAAAATGACCTGGGGTAAACAGAAACAGCCTTTTCATGTGGCTGCTCTGATTAAAGCAAGGTCTGTAAGTTGGCAGTCTATCATCTGAAATTTCAAAGCTTAAGTGGAAGCTGGGGTTTCTTTTCCTTTCCAAAAAGCCCCCCTACTCTTTATACAGGGCCTATCTGAGTAGCTGGCATACAGATATAAAAGTCACTGGGCAGTCATCGCGAGCGCACTGGTCCTTATGGCAGGCAGCAGGGCCCTTCCTGCCAGGTCTTTGAACTACAAAAATAAATAGAGAATAGAAGTGCATTGTATTGGCCAAGCCTGAGGCCCAGTCATCTGTCTTGGAGCATGCTCTGGTGAGAGTGTTTAACTTGGATTTCTTCCATCACATGTGGTAGCTGCAGAGTGAAAAAGAAGAGGAAAAGAACAATGTTAGGTGGTATATTTAATAGTGTGTTGGCTTAACAATCCTCAGGAAACGCTTACTTCTATTTTTCTCTTAGCGGCCAGAGTTATATTGTTGGGATTCTGAATGAGTGGATGTGTACTTTAGACAGCGCGATTCCATTCCCTCCACCCTCTCCATTGTCTTACAAAAGGCTTAAAGAGCTAGCAGAGATATTCTCCCAAACAGGACCTCCTAAAGGAAGTAGCCATTGTAAGTCAAAGGACAGTCTTTTTGTTTTGTTTTGTTTTCCATTTCACCAGCAGCCATCCGATGGCTGAATTAATGGTCGTCTTTCACTCAACCTGAGAGTTTGAAATTCATGGTAACTGGATGTTTGCTGTTTTTGGCTAAATTATCCTCTTCTCTTTCTTCTCAAGGACATGTAACACAAACTAAAGCAAGTTAGGCTCCCTCTGCCTTTTATTCTTTTATGTTTTCTACAATAAGAAAGGAGACCCTAATCACCCAGCTGTGCCCGTAATAGGAAATTGATTAAAAAAAAATAATACCTGTTGCTGCAGAAGGAGTGGATGCTTTGCAAAGACAACTGTTCTGTATTAGAAAAAATGTTGCTTGTTGTCACAGCCAAATTGTCTTGCTTTCTGTTATCTGGGAGAGTACTAAGAAAATCAAATATGAGATTTTCAAGTGATTGTAAAGACGTTTTACAGTTTTTAGTTGCTAGCACATTTTTTTCTAGATCATGTAGCACATATTTTGTAACCCTCATGAAAGAGCATAAAATAAATATGTCAAGGCTTCCTGTAGAAATGCATTCCTCAGGGTTGCCAAAATAAGGGAGGCTGCTGGGTTGGTGCAGACAGATGGTAAGATAAATCTATGAGCAAAATTATATAAAAATACCAAGTTTAATTGGCCATGTATTAAAATGAGCGATTTTTAACATTATTTGAAGATGTTTTTTTTAACTCTAGATTGGTGATTTTCAACCAGTGTGCTGCAAGGATTTTTAAAACATGCAATATTTGACTATTTAATCAGGGACACTGACCTCTTTTCTCTTAGATTGTCAAATAAACAAATGACAACAGCCAACACAACAATAGCTGTCCCGTATGAATGAATCAAAATTACATCTATTTTTTTGTCACATTGGAAAAAATATAACATATTTTTTGGTATTCCACAGAATTTTGGGAATTAGTTTATGTGTGCCATGAGATGAAAAAGGTTGCAAATTATTGTTCTAGTTCAACAATTGTATGGAAGTTGGTGAGATGTATTGCACATGGTAGATATTTTCTTTGTGGTAATAGCCTAAATTATATCCATCACAATGAAATAGGAATTTTAGGAGGATATAGGCAGGGTTAGGGAATTTTTAGAATTGGGGGTTCATGGAAAAAAACACAGGGCTACAGACTGGGAGAAGTTACATTTCCATAAGACAAGTGAGCTGGGAGAAGGTACATTTCTATAACACAAGGGAGCTGAAACAGTTACATTTACATAAGATAAGGGAACTGGGAGTAGCCTAAAGGTCTATATTTACAAAATAAAGAAGGAGGGAGAAAGCCCAGAAGGAATAGGAGGACCATGAGGGAGGAGGGCCTCCGGAGTTACTATAGTAACCAATTCAAAAAGGAATGTTGACCAATCAGAAGGGATATCAGGACACAGGGACTTGCAGCTTTTATAAACCATGGCAACAGGAAGTCGGTGGGACTCTGTCTCCTTTCCCACATGGGAGTCTATGCTGTGAGATTCTTTCCCCTTCCCCAGGTGGGAGTCTGTACTTGTTCTTCAATAAGTCCCCACCTTTGCTATACCATCTCCATCTTTTGGCCGTGGACTCATTCTTTGACTCCTATGGACAAAGAATCCAGGGAACCATCCTGCCCAGGGGAACACTGCCTGTTCCAGTCCAAAAATCTCCTATTAACAACAACCAAAATTGTAAGCCAGTTTTTAAAATATTCCTTGAAAAAACACCACAATATTACAGAAATGCATTCAATGTGTTTTAAAATAATTTTAAATTGATGCAAATTTAATATCACTGCATTTTAAATATTCATTAAATTCATTCAGTAAACAAAAAGTGCTTACTGTAGACCAGGTCTTTTTTCTATGACCTGGGACATAGTAGTGAGCAAAACACAGTTCAGGCCTTCATGAACTTATATAGTACTTCAGATAAAAAGATAAGAGTATCTTGATTATCCTAAGCAATTTGAAATAAAATTAAATTTGCCAAAGTGGATTTATGAAAAGAAGAAAAACTTAGTGAGAAATACTAGTCATAATAAGCTAAAAAAAAAGAAAGAAAACTGATTTGTAAAAATTCAATTAAAGAAAATGAAGTTTCAAAATATTTTAAAATCATATTAGCTAATATATTTTTCCATTATTTCTGCAATTTTTAAATTCAGGATTTTGTTCAAAAACCTAATATCTCATATAATAGGCATTTAAAAATTCTCATGGTACATACCTGGTAATATGAGCTTTATTCAAAACAGCATTATTCAAAGCCTAATTCCCCATTGGAACATTGTAATATGTGGGGGTTACATTTCTGGAAAAACTAAGTGGCTTATTCTACTATTTAATAATGAGAAAAGTTTATTTTAAAGTTGAAGGCAAATAAGTAGCGTTTATTAATGTTATTCCATAGCTCATGAAGTTGATGTTATTTAAAGCTTAACTTTAACAAGTAGGCATTTTTGTTCTTTGCTAAAAAACTAGCCTTCTTACAACTGTACATTTATTTAACTTTTAAAAAATATAATAAGCCAAAGGTTGCACAAAGGAAATCTTGCAATACAATTTACCATGAATAGGTTTTTCTCATTGCTCAGCAACATTTCTCATTAGGACTGCACTTGCATGTTAATTGTGGATAAAAAAATAACAACACAGTCAAGAGCTGCTTGTGCATAGCTATCGTTCTTACTGGGAAGCCTGTGCTTTAACAAGTTTTGTTCTTATATTATTTTAAAAGCCTATGTTTATAAAGCAGAATGTATAATTTGCTATCATATTGTATGATTATAATAATATTTTAATGATGAATTTTAATTTCTATCATAAAGCATGAGTTTCTTTCACTTACAAATTCAAATTTTCCTTCTCATCTATACATCCTTCTCCCCACTGGGTTAGATGACTTTCTTGTTGTCACTGAAGTAGCAATGGATAAGAGAGAATGGAAAGTGGTGTAATAGCAGCCTCTGTATAGCTGTCCTGCACAAACAAGGAAATTACTACATCTTCTGACAAAAAGCCCTAAAGCAAAGAAGTTTCTAAAAGCATTGCCTTTGAAGGGCTTTACAGACAGATTAAATTTTTCTGGAACACTCTAGATCAGTGGTCGGCAAACCCGGCTCATGAGCCACATGCGGCTCTTTGGCCCCTTGAGTGTGGCTCTTCCACAAAATACCACGTGCGGGCGTGCACATACACTGCGATTGAAACTTCGTGGCCCATGAACAGAAGTCGGTTTTCGGCCTGGGCGAGTCTATTTTGAAGAAGTGGCGTTAGAAGAAGCGGGGGTACATTCGCTGAGGTCGACCCCTCAGATTGAGGACGTTTTTAGCAAACGCCAGCTTAGGAGTACCCTAATTAAGTTAATAACAATGTACCTACCTATATAGTTTAAGTTTAAAAAATTTGTCTCTCAAAAGAAATTTCAATCGTTGTACTGTTGATATTTGGCTCTGTTGACTAATGAGTTTGCCAACCACTGCTCTAGATCAACTGATTCAAATCCCCTAAATTCCTCCTTTTCCATGTATTTAACTTCAACTGCTAAATGTAGTTTCCATATACCCACTGAAGTATGGAGGTACTGTCAATTCTGTGGACTTCAAACAGACACTTAAACAAACTTTCAACTGAAGCTATTCTAGCCAGTAGGAGATTTTGTTCTCCAAATAACTAAAGCAGAGTCTCCCACTCAGGCATTTTTCTTTTTTATTTTCTCTGTTGCAGAAGTTGGGCAGCTGGCTAATGGGCTTATCTTAAAAAATACAATAGGACTAGGTCAGGTGAAAGAGATTCTGTGAGTGAGCTAGAAGATAAAAAAAAAATTATTTAGGGTTCTTGAACAGAAGCATAGTGTCTTAATATATGAAGTATGCTTGTGTGAGAAAACATTTCCAAACTTCAAAATAGGCAAAAGGGCATACTGGTGTGTTTGGAGTAGTGCTGGGCTTGCGTTTCTGAATGATTTGCCATTGGTTGGGCTGTTCTAGCATTCTTCAGAGGTTATGGTTTATTGCTCTACTCTTTTGGATAGTAAGCAGTCTTGCATTTAACCCCAAATTCTTGCCCTGACACTCCCTTATTAAATTGGTTATTTTGTTCCTCAGTTGTTCTTTGGGCTGGGTTTAACATTGTACTAGTTCACCTGTTAATTAACGAGTTAAGTAAAGATCTTTGATAGTTGCTCACTTTATATTTTCCTGAGTCATGATTTTTTGCCTTTTTGATAATTATACTTTAACCTGGTTAGAGGATCCAAAGTGTTCGATGTTACAACCTTCAAAGAGCTCAGAAGAGAAACGGTCTTCCTGTTTGCCCACACCCCCTGTTTCCAACACTGCTGACCTGAGGAGATGACAAAACAAGTTATACACTGAATGCTATTTCCCTTTTCTATGTCAATGTTTTCCTCCTCTAGGATGAAGCTTATTTACAACTACAGGTTCCTTGACATTTTTCTAGACTTAAGTTTTAATATTACTTAGTAAATGTTGAATTTTAGGTTCTTACTATATGTGTAGCATGGCTTCCATTCTCAGTCCAATGCAATCAAGTCACTCCAACCGCTCCCATTTATGAGACTGCCCTGAGACCCTAACCCGCCAAAAATACTTTCCAACTTCAGGGAATTGAAAATGTGCAATTTCTATTTAACTTACCTGTATACATTTTAATTCTAATAATAATTATTATTTTTTTGTCACAAGTGAAAAGAAAGAAAGCAAAATGACATTAGGCTGCATTAGGAACTAGCGTTCTTACTAGCATGCTGTGTGATTATAGATATTTCACTTCCCTTTGCCTCAGTTCATTGAACTCTAAACTGAGTGCTGGGAGAGGAAGTCTAATGTTTCTTCACTACCTAGGAATCTGTTCTGAGGTTGCCATCTGTAGCAATTTGATCCCATTTAGTGACATTAGCACTCTCATTGTTAACTCTACCGTGTTATGGATAAAGTTTAAGAAGAGTTTACATACTCATTAAGCAGGAAAAGTTAGGGATTTTCTGGTGTGTGTGTGTGTGTGTGTGTGTGACTTAAAACAAAACATTTCATCAATTTTCCTGTAGTGTACTTTACAAGATTTTCTGAGAAACTGATGTGTAAGTTCTCATATACTAGTAGTCCTCAGGCCTGCGGGTACCAACACCCACCACCAATGTACGTGGAGAAAGCTCAGGAAACAGCACAACAGATTTCTGGAGTTTTGTTTGTTTTGTTTTATGGCTCAGTGTATGTTTATATGTCAACATCCTCCCTTCCTATCATTTTGTGAGGCTGTGTGTTCAAAACGAAATATTTTTGTTACATGAAGGAAAAAAAAATTGCCAGACCTAACATGAAAGCTGAGCTGTAGGCAACCTAAATCCTAACCAGTTCTAAATCATAAATAGGCCCATCAAAAATATTTCACAGACTGAATTAATATAAATATCGGCCTTCAGTTCCTGCCATATATAAACCAAGTAGCTATAACGTTCTACACAATAAATGTTCTATAGACAGTTTTGAATTTAAAATACTGTAGTCATATTCTACGGATTGTTTAGCTTAGTATGTCAGAGTTTTTTTTCCTAATATTGTAATGCTGAAAAAATAAGTTATATATTGAATGCTATTTTCATTTTAAATTTTTTCTCCTCTCTGTTGAAGTTTATTTTACAACTACAGTTTTTCTATATTTAATTTTTAATAACACTTAGCATTACATGTTTAACTTAACAAAAAAGAGGAGGAATCATTTAACTCATTTCTCTATTTTAATTCCAAACTTAATTCTAGTAGTCCTATCAGAAAAGCCATGATCCCTCTTCTCATTCAGGGCTTTCAATTTGGAGCCATGTTGTTCTTACTCCTAATTAGATACTTAAGAAAAATACATTTCTACCTAGCATTTGCTAAAAAAAAAAACAAAATTACTTTTCTAACTCTAATACTTGTTAAAAGACCTGAAACTTAAGTATGGAATACTTTGTTTACAATGTTGTTTTAGTTATTTCCTTAGATGAGTCTTCATATCATATAAAATTGCTATCCAGTTTCCATTAATTAGGTATGTATTCATGGAATGAGCTTTATCATCAGTGGCTTCATCCTGAATTGCAAAGACAATGAAGGGAGGAGCAGGATTTACACATTCTTGTTGTTGTTTGAGTAATCAGGTCCTCATTTTAGTTTTGTTGATTTTTTATTTTTATTTTTTGGTGAATTAATCAACTTCCATTTTCTACTGCATCTAGTAGACATTTTAGAGTATCATAAGGCAGGACTCAAGCAGTGATAACGATATAATTAAGGGGGAAGAATAACCGTGGGGGAGGGAAGTGGTGGTTGAAGTGCTGTCCTCTGTCTTTCCCGCTGCTTGTCCACTCACCGGACCGCAAACCCACAAGATCATGTTCTCCTCAGTTTATCCCGCACAGCCGTGGCTGGGCTTCATAACAGCTCTGGTGCTCCTGCAATACTGTGCCAGCACATGAAAGCCGGGGCCCTGTACCGTCCCACCGTACCAGAATGCTTTCTCTGGGGCCCTGGAGCAGAGCTAACCAGAATCCTTCACCTCCCTCACAACAGAAACCTTGGCAACAGGACAGTTAGAATCCATGGCTTCCCCATTAAAAGCAGGTTCAGAATTAGCTTGGTTTGCCAAAACCTTAAATGTTTTGGTTGTTAATGTTAATCTGCGCACTAATCCCGCGGTGCAATCTGGCTCTTCAATTTGAGGGAGCAAAACAAATGACCTGGGGTACTGGTGAGTAATGTAGATCCTGTGTCCAACACCAGCGTGGGAGGGAGGGCCCAAGAATATGCCCGTTATGCAAGGTCACCGATGACTCTGATGCAGATGGGCTTGTGAAAAACACTTCTATAGGCTTTACCAAGTCCGCGGCACAGGTAAGAGAGCTGCACAGTCAACATGTTTGCCAAGCTGGCAATGACGACAAATCTATCTGGCTCCAACATTTATACTTTCAAAAATAAGTTAAAAACAGTATTGGACTTATGGGTATTTCCCTCATGCTTTATTCTATTTTTTTACAAAATATACCTTACCCTACAAGGAGTCGGTGACCTGATTATTCACACAGTGTTACCTACTTAAATCAGAACAATTTGCTTAGCCTTTTGTCTGCATCAGCCATTCGACTGGCTGAATTAGTCAATCCTTGAATCTAAAGGTTGGCTGAAATAGTTGTGAAGCTAACAATAGGGGAGGGTGAGACTGAACTCAACAACATTAAAATTTAATTAATCTGATGTAAACAATGCACAGGCACAGGCACAGGCACACAGATGGAAACAGAGCGGACATTTGCTGCAGGTAAAGCAATCTCAGAGAACAGCAGCAGTGCATCAAGTCAGGGCACTCGACCAGCCTTGACTTTATAGTCCCAAAGGGCATTCAACAGTGTACATACTGACCACTCTGACACCATGGAATTTAGAACTCATGCAATTTGAATATCATATGCTTCCAGATCTTTGAGAGGAGAATCATAACCACAAGCAAAAAAGAGTATTTTTGATAAAAACGAAAAGCAAACAAAAAACTTGTATTAGGATATAAAAGCATTCAGGATCTTGTAAATGAGAAATACATTCTCTCAGGGTCAGGCTTGTCTTTCTGCTCTAGGTTTCATGTTGACTGAGTTAGATCTCCATGCCTGGTTATGGATTGGGGTGTATGAGCTTCTAGAAGCTTCTATTTGATGATATCCCCTAAACTAAAATAAATTTATTTGGTTATAGTCAGTTTCTTATGGTATACCATTATATATTTTTTAAATGTTTTTTTATTGATTTCAGGGAGAAGGGAAAGGGAGAGAACCATTGAGCAACACTGGCTAGGATACCATTGTATTTTTAAAATCTCCACTTGAAATGAACTCCGTTTCATAATAGAATTGTATGTGAATGGGGGGAAAGTGTGGAAAACTTCTAAGAACAAAATAGCACCACCCTATACCTTAAAACACATACACAACTTTGAAAGTATAAACATGAATCAATGTTCTAATTGTAAAGTGAGTTGTTTAGCAGTTTGGATTTAATGATTAGTTTTGTTTTCACAATCTAAATACCTTTACTAAACAGTTACCATTTTATTAATAAAAATTTCCTTGAGACAAACAATGAAAAGTGCATTTTGGAAAATAATTGTCTTTATAAACAATCATGCTATTAGCACTCATAACATTTGCTTTTACCAATTTAGCACAAATTTAGTCTGAGTCCAACTTGATCCTTGTTCCTTTTAACCCTGGGCTGTACATAATCTGCAATCATGAGCTGGGTTTAACAAGAGTATTTTGGAGAAGTTTAAAAAGCATATTCCTTCTCCATTCCTGGCTTATGCTGCCAAATATGTTGTTATTTGGCCAACAGTCTGCAAAATGGATATACTTATTTGTGATGTCATTCTCAGGGCCACTGTAATACAATTCTTATCTGATCCTTTCTGCAGGGAAACTTCAGACTGAATCTACTAATGTGTTGATCACTTAGTACTATGATTTCAAAATAATTTGATGATACTTGATTTCAAATTACAACTCTCTTAGAACACAGTAAATTTGAGTTGAAGTTTTTAGGTTTATTCTTTGTGTGCCCATGCTCTTGTGTACTTGGGGTGTGTGTGTGTGTGTGTGTGTGTGTTTTCCTCCTGGCAGAATTCCATTTTAATTTAAAACACTGGAGCAATGACTCTAGATCTCAGAATGTGTATATTGCCGTCCAGATGATAATCTGGTTAAAAGTTAAAGTGGTTTTATGCATGCTATGATTTGTAACCCTGTTTATAATCATGCGTTTTATTGTACTGTAAATGTTCTCTTCGCATTTTTGTGTGTGTGTTTTTTTTTACATTAGACATTTTCTTCATAAAATTGGTTTAGATTTAGACGTAAACTCTATACTGTAAGATCAAAGAAAGGAATGGAATATATGATAAGCATTCCATCTGGTGAGCATTGAGAGAGGATTGCATGTAATTTGCAGGCAGTCTCAGTGGAATAGAGGAGCAAACGAGAGTGGAGACGTGCACTTGCACAGACAGGTCATGCAGAATTAAGTACCATGCAGTGCTTCCCACTTACTTTTGCTGCCAATACGGTTCTTCTGCACATATCTACCCAGTGAAGAACGGTGTTTTCTCTCTTGGACAAAATTGTATTTTATTCTTCCATTTCATATAACCATTTTTAAATGATCACTTTTGGTCAAACTTACATTTAATTTTTTCAAACATATGTTTTTAAAAAATCAAACCTTTCTTTATGAAAATGTAGTCTTCTAACCCTTCCTCAAAAAACTCTCATCATTCACTGCTTCCCAGAAACAATTACTTTTAATTACGTTAGTTGCATTTGTTATTTATCTCTGTGTTTGGGGATTTAGCTCTTTCCCACCACACCCAACAAACACATTTTCCTTCTGTCCCTTCCTAACCTAGATAGAGTTTTATTCAGGACAATAGTCTGCATTTATGTTATTCTGACTATGTAGACAGGATTCATGTATAAGTCATGTGGATTACTGGTATTTTATTTTTCATAACCAACTTATTGTTTCCTGTGGAGTTGCTAATAATCCTAATTGCTTAGTGTTTTAATCATTAATTCCATGTAATCACCAATCCCAAGTTCACCTTTGGAAATAAAATACTTTTTCTAAATGTATTCAAATGTCATCTTCTTGCACCCATCTCTCCCAGTGATTTCTGACTTGTCCTCATCTGGATGGTTTGCTCTCAAGACATTCCTTTTTATCACCTTAGGATTCTCTTTTCCTTTTTCCTATGCACTCAGCCCCTGTAGCCTTAATTAGTTAATTATTGATTAATCATTTTTCTTTTAAGACTATCTACTGTTAGCTTTTTCAGAATGAGTGAATGGAGGTAATTAGTTTTTCAACACAACATATCAAAACATCCGCGATTGCATTTAGTTAATAATTCTTTTAGAAACAGAATACTAGATAGGGAAAAAGTGTCCTGAATCTTTCAGGCATTCCCTCCATTATCCTCTACCTTCCAGTATGATTTGTCATCCCTTATCTAAAAACTTCTATTTTTCCTCTCTGAAAATTGTGCTGTTCTCATTAATAATAACTTTCAGAAATTGTAGGATCATGTGCAGAGATGGATCCATTTTTTTCCATTGTTCTAGGCTCTTGGTGGGTCTATTTATTCAAAAAACAAGTCCTTTTATTTGGAGAATAATTTATTGAATTAATTTATTTCCTCATCCTTCTTTTCCCCCCTCTGTTCTCTCTTAAAGGGGCTCATTTTATTCAGATGTTGAGATTCCAGACCTGACCCTCTAATTTTCTGATCTTTTCTTCCCTGCTGCTCATAAATGTGTCTTTTTGGTCTACTTTATGGGAAGCTTCCTTAATTTTATTTTCCAGTCACTATATCTGCTATGTAGATACACTTCCAAAAGTTCTTTTTTGTTCCTTTAGTATCTCTTTTTTCTTACATCCTGGCCTTCCTGCATGGATATATTATTTCTTTTATCTTTCTAAGAATATTAATAATAGTCATTTTTTTTCTTCCTGCCTAGTGTGTTTCTTACAAATTTATTTTTTGCTTCTTTACTTGTTTTGAACTATTTCATACTAGAGGCCCAGTGCACGAATTTGTGTGCACCAGTGGGGTCCCTCGTCCTGGCCTGTGGGATCAGGCCAAAACCGGCTCTCTGACATCTCCCAAGGGGTCCCAGATTGCAAGAGGGTACAGGCCAGGTAGAGGGACCCCACTGGTGCATAATCAGGGACAGGGAGGGAGTCCAGAGGTTGGCCAGCCAGAGAGGGACTGCGGGAGGGCTCCAGGGTTTGTCCGGCAGGTCTTACTCAGTCCTGATCAGCTGGACCCCAGCAATAAGCTAACCTACTGGTTGGAGTGTCTGCCCCCTCGTGGTCAGTGCACATCATAGCAACTGGTCAACCAGTTGACTGCCCTCTGGTGTCAGTGCACATCATAGCGAGCGGTTGAGCAGCCTTAGCATATCATTAGCATATTACGCTTTGATTGGTTGAATGGAAGACTGGACGATCAGACACTTAGCATATTAGACTTTTATTATGTAGGATTGGAGGCCTCCCAGATATTTCTTGATTATGGTTGTCCACTTATCATTTAAGTTAGGGCATTTAAATCTGATTTGAAATTTTGTCTATATAAATGGGTCTTATGAACTGTGGGTCTTTGTTGTCGATGAGTACTTATTAAATGATTTTAGTACTTAGGCCTGATTGCTTTATTCAGAAGCCCCAACTCCTCCCCATGTCAGCGATCTCCTGATTCTAGGATGTAATACTGAATGCCTCTATTTTGGAAACTGGGTATGAGAAAACATCGGAGGTGGGATGGAATCTCAACATTATAATGGTAAACTTCTACTTAATCTTAAATTTTCTTTATAGTACTCCCATGTCTTCTTATCTGTCTTCTTCCCAGAGATACTCTGTTTTATGCTCTCTCTGGAATAAACCTGCAGTCTTCTGCTAAGGGGTGGGAGGGTCAGTCTCCTAACTTTAGAAAGTAGGGCACATCTATATATTCCTAAAGCAAAATTTCAAATGGCCTTTCTCTTTTTAGCCATGTGTCCAATACTCTGTTAGAACCCCATGGGTCAACTCTAAAGGAAAGTAGTAGGTGTCCTTTCCACACGTTTCTTCTTTTGATGTATATACTATAAAACTAATATTGCAAATGTTTTGATGTTCTAAAAATGTTAATATATAACATCAACATTATGTTTTTAAGAGTTACCCATATTGAAACATGTACCTCTGGTTCATTTCTTTTCTTTTTAAAATTATTTAAATTTTTACTTTAATGATTTCAGACATACAGAATAGTGAAAAAATTAGTATAGCTATTGAATTTACTTTGATGTAAATTAAAAGCAATTTTATGAAAGCATAGGTTAATGAATGGGTATGCCAGGGAAGGAAGTAGTGTACTTTACCACAAGAATGTCCGCATAGAGAGGGAACGGTGAACTCTTATAATTGGCTGACATCCTATTTGCCAGTTGCTGGTTGTGACGATTTCCTTTCTTTCTTTCTTTCTTTCTTTTATTTTATTTTTTTTGAGAACTTTCTGAGTCTCTCCATGACCACAAGAAAATGTAATAAAGCTCAGGTAAATGTGTTATGAATTTAGGGAATGTTTTTCTTCCACAAATCATAATTATAATACTATTTGATCACTTAAATTACACACAGATTTCCATTTCAACTCCATATACAAATTGCATAATTTTCTAAAAATAACAACTTGCCTGATTAAACTATTTCATTCATGGATTTAATCTGTAAGACAATATATTTTCCCCCAAAATAGTACAATTAAAATCAGATATTTTAAGTTATAAAGGAATCAAAAGTATAAACTTTTTTTTTTGCCTTGGGGATTAATCTATAATAAATTTTTTGAGGGAACAGTGGAAATCTAAACTCAGGAAATTAAATGAAAATATCTCTAGGACTTCATTTGTTAAACTGCAAATGTAAAGATACAAGTTAAAGTAAAGACAGTAATATTTTATTCACACATAGCATTTTTTCTAACAATACTCCATATTTATATGCATACAGAGACTTATGTACTTTGCTATGAAATTTAAACATTGGCTTCTCTTATTTTTCTACCTTTAATTTATTTCATCTAAAAAGGTGTTTTGAAATTGTTTAAACAACAAGAATGTAAGCAATATTATTTCTGCTTCCATAAATATGAACATCATAAAAATGAAATTATATATATAAGCATTCACATTTACATAACATAGTGATGTAACCTTTAAACATTTATTCTAGCATATTTTGTTGTGCTTTTGGTTTCTAGGAGTTTACAATGTATATATATGGTCATTTGGGTCACCAAATTAAATTTGAATCATCTAAATACAACCTCTAAACCTTAAATTGCATGTTAAGAGCCTCTCCATCACATTTATGAAAAGGTTATGAAGCTTTAGGTCAAACTTTTGAGATGTATGTAATGAAGAATTAGGCTAAAGTATTATTTAGCCCCTTGGAAAACAAATGTATTCAATTAACAGAGTTGTTTTAATTAAACCAGTATTGTAGGATAGTTTATAGGACAATAGATAAAATTTAAAGTACAGGTTAATGTAACTAACTATAAGCTGAAGCCCAAGGTAGCTGTTATTGCATATCTGCTATCAGTCAACCATTTACATTAATCTACAAAGCGAATCTTTCAAACTTGTAGGGATTGTCTCCTTTTCCTCGAAAGACAACTCTCCATCCAGTCTTTATGTAGGTTGAGATTCCCTGGTTAACATTATTTTGATAACACAAGGCCTCAGAAAAAAATCTTCTTTATAGGTATGGGAGAAGGGGAAGGGATAATACTCTATTTACCCTATCAGAGTTTTAAGAGGTTGTTTCACATAAATATAATTTCTTTACAGGTACCTACCAAAGTATGATAGCATGTAGTTTAAATCTGCTGACATGAAAGCATACAAAATCAACAGCATCTCAGGTTTATGGTCATATCCTACTGATCCAGTGGAATGTGTTATAGTTTTGTTTTCTAAAAAGCTTTTTTTTCTCAATCAATATGATATTACCTAATTTTCCATGCCTGCTCTCTCCTTGAGGAGCTTATATTTTAGATAAATGGTATCTAAACAAAAAAGCATTACCAATGTATAGATGCCTTAATAAGAAATAACTAGGCCAAAAGGAATGGTGAAGTGTTCACAAGCCTCAAACTCCTTTAGACATGAGGACATATCAGGGCTGAGTCTTAGAATATAACCACTACATGTTCAAGAAGAAGTTTTCTTATAAATATCTCATTGCTGAACAGTATAAAGTATTGGCTGTTTTAAAACCCGACTAAATAAATATCTGTAGAGTTATATGCAACCCGGTAAAGCTTTTAAACAAACAAGATGTATTATATTTCCATCTATTCATCAAAGCTCTTTTGGGAAAAAATAAAAAGTTAGAAAAAAATGTTTATTTTACTATTGTATTAAGCAAATGTACTTACTATAATATAAGTAAAAATAAAAAAAATATCACTTACCTGAATCATAGCATGAAACAAATATCCAGAAAATTCCTTAAAATTTTCATTTCATTTTGATATTTTCACTTGTGGGGCTGTTTGCTTTGATCAAAATATGGACTCTCTATAATAATAAAAACAAAATATGCTAATTAGACCAAACCGCCAAACAACCTTCCAGACGTCATTCTGGATGTCCTTCCAGATGAAGCTGCAGTGGCAGGGGCCCAGGCAGAGGTGGTTAGGGCCATCAGGCAGGCAGGTAGAGTGGTTAGGGGCCATCAGGCAGGCAGGCAAGCAGTTAGGGGTGATCAGGCAGCCAGGCAGAGGTGGTTAGGGACGATCAGGCAGGCAATGAGCAGTTAAGGGTATCAGGCAGGCACGCAGAGTGGTTAGGAACAATCGGGCAGGCAGGCAGAGTGGTTAGGGGCGATCAGGCAGGCAGGTGAGCAGTTAGGGGCAATCAGGCAGGTAGGCAGAGTGGTTGGGGTGATCACGAAGGTAGGCTGAGGTGATTAGGGGCAATCAGGCAGGCAAGGAGAGGCAGTTAGGGGCGATCAGGCAGGCAGGCGAGTGGTTAGAGACCATCAGGTAGGCAGGCGAGCAGTTAGGAGCCAATGCCCCAGATTGCGAGAGGGTGCAGGCCGGCTGAGGGATCCCCCTCCCATGCATGAATTTTGTGCACCAGGCCTCCAGTGCATGTATAATATTGCTATGATCTGAATATTTATACCCTTGCAAAATTCATTTGTTGAAGTCTTAACCCACAAATATGATGGTATTAGTAGGTGGGGCCTTGGCAAAGTGCTTATTCCAGTGGTTCTCAACCTGTGGGTCGTCAACCTGTGGGTTGCGACCCCTCTGGGGGTTGAACAACCCTTTCACAGGGGTCGCCTAAGACCATCGGAAAACACATATATAATTACATATTGTTTTTGTGATTAATCACTATGCTTTAATTATGTTCAATTTGTAACAATGAAAATACATTCTGCATATCAGATATTTACATTATGATTCATAACAGTAGCAAAATTACAGTTATGAAGTAGCAATGAAAATAATTTTATGGTTGGGGGTGACCACAACATGAGGAACTGTATTAAAGGGTCACGGCATTAGGAAGGTTGAGAACCACTGGCTTATTCGGTCATATGGGTGGAGCTCCCATGAATGGGATTAGTGTTCTTATAAAAGAGGCCCCCAGAGATTTCTTGCCCCTTTCACCAGGTGAGGACATAGTGAGAGGTACCATCCATGAATATAAATGGGCCCTCACAGAACAAAACCATGTGGTGCCTTTTCTTGGACTTCCCAACCTCCAGAACTGCGAAAAATAAATGCTTCTGTTCTGATACATAGTACACTGAAGGAAGTAAGATGAATGTATATGTATTTTTAACAATTTGTTGACTCATTTATCTTCACTCTATTCTATAAACACAAACTGTATTTCCAGCCTTTGCTGTATACCCCATAAATACCTGTTATTGATCAAAATGAGACCAGATGAAGAATATGTGCTTTGTTCCTGTTATTTCCATTCTGCATAGTCTGTGAACTCCTTGTTTCAATTATCTATTTGACATATCATTTGGATACCTTTCAATGTTAACTACCAAAAATGATTTTTGGCCATGTTAATGATCCATTCTATCCAGAAGTGATATTCAAAATATCCAGCAATTAGTCTGACCTGGACACAGATCACTCAGCAAAACCCATCCATTCAGAAAAGAAGCCATTTCTGTAATCACCTGGGCCTTTCCAGGTGAACCTGCCTGATTTTAACATTATCGTGAGATAATGTAACTTATAAAGGGATGTAAACAGGGAAGGAGGCTGAAGAAAATGACAGATATCTTTTGTTTAATTTAATTTTTTAATATATTTTATTGATTTTTTACAGAGAGGAAGGGAGAGGGAAGGAGAGTTAGAAACATTGATGAGAGAGAAACATCGATCAGCTGCCTCCTGCACACCCTCTACTGGAGATGTGCCTGCAACCAAGGTACATGCCCTTGACCAGAATTGAACCCGGGACCCTTCAGTTTGCAGGCTGACGCTCTATCCACTGAGTCAAACCGGCTAGGGCTTATTTTCTTTTTAGATATAAAGTGTTTGAAATAACATGTTAAGAAGCAAACAGCTCATTTTTGTGTAGTTAAAAGATACCCTATTTTCTGTTAGAATTCCTCTTTTTGCTGTATTATCAGTTTAATTTTTTCCAAACTGGATCATTATCATAAAAATATCATTTTTTAGAGTGCAATTAAAAGCACACATAAAGCCTGATTAAAAGCCTTCTGATGTTAAGTAAGCAGTTAACAACAGGCAACCTGCAGAAACAAGAGCTGCTAATACTGTCCAGAAAACCAACTCCAGCAAGACTCTTCTGGAGCCTGAGCCGGATGGCAGATTGCTCCCTGTCAAAGCCTCGACTGCCTAATACATGCTGGCAATGGCCCGGGTCCTTGGAATGCGGTGCAGCTGCTGCATTAGTCAGACTTTCCCTTTCCTGAATGCTCTAATCCCTTCAATATTGCATTAAATATGTTTTCAATATTGATCTGGATAAAAATGTGCTGAATGTTGCAACAGTTTAATTCTGACATTTGTCACAGGAAATCTGGAAAAGGCAGAGGTAACTGCATCTTTACTGTGCAAACCTAATGCAGTTTCTTTCATACAAGATCAGAATGCTCACAAGGCTTTGTGATCACTGGGAGACAGGCAAACGCCAGCAGCTCTGAAGCCAAGCAAGAGGACTTAGTGTTTGGCTGGACTGACTTAACTGACAGTTTGCCATCCAGGAGATCTGAGTTGGGGCTGGCCCTTGTGATGGAATGTTATGTAGTAGGATACTATAATAAATGGTTTTAGGGCTAGTTATAGTCTCTATAGTCCAAATCCTTGACAAGCCAGAAATAGAAATCATTTATTACCATGTCACATATTGTTATTAGGTTTCCTAGATGATTATCCAAACTATTATTAGCTAATCTATTGGGCGGTATATAAGAGCACACACTGAACTTGAAATTAAGATCTTTGAACTCTACCCCAGATTTGTCATTAAATTGTCCTCAACCCATTTGCCCTCCCCCTGCCCCCCCACCCCCCTGCCCCCCCGCAATCTCTCTTGGACTTAGTTTCATTTGTAAAATGACAGATATGGGTGTGGTAGATCATATATCTAAATAACTGTCAGTTATATGGCTATTTTTATATAAAACATCCACATAGCTATAAAATATTTTTGAAACATCATTAAATCATGTAATTATAGTTAATAATAATGACATCATTATTTTGAAGCTAAATATTGAAATTATAAGATTCACTTTGAAGAATGTGTGACATTGAATCAGAGAAATATTACACATTTTCTTAGGTTTGAAATTCTTGCTTTGGCATGATAATATTCCATTAGGGTGACATTTCCTCAGTTTTGAAAAAAAAAGAATATCCAAGCTTCTTAACTTGAATATATAAAAAAATGTCTAGTGTTCCAAAGCATGACACTGATATCAAGTAAAAATCTGGAAGTGATAAAACCCTCTGAACCTTCTATAATATCACTTAATTAATTTAATCTTAATAATTAAGATTCCACAAGACCAATGAAGAATACAAATGAACATGTTAGCAATATATAATCTGCTCATCTTTTTTACTGTCATTTAAGACTACTCCTGAAATTGCTTCTTGTTGACCAGGAAAGATGAACAATTTTGTCATGTTTCAAAGTAGTATTTATTGAGAATAATCAAACACAAGCCTTACAACCAACTCAACCTTGAGAAATTGTGTACCTCTAAACATTAAAGCTCCTTAACAACTATTATTAAAAAATAAGAAAATTTCTGTTACCATGATACTGCAATCAATGGACAGAGCCATTTTGACTACCTTTTCAAACCTTTGAGAATCTTTCTCAAGGTGGAGTATTGCACACACTTTTTAGCATGTCCTCCAAGGACAGCCATGATTTTATTTCCTTCTCATACCAGAAGTTGTATTATTCAAAGCCAATCCACTTCTATGCCTTTACTCCGTTTGAAATGCTATGTCTTCCCATTTTTGTTTATTTTCTCACAGTGTACATTCCATACCTATGGATATAATGCTGAAGCCCAAATTCTACCTTTTATATTAATTGTTATGTGTTTCTTCCAAATGAAACTGGTCTACAACTGAATTAGCAAAACCGTTTGTTCAGAAATGTTTCATGGCTTTGATCAAATTTTGATTGGTCCTATAAATATAGTTATTTTCTCCATAGAGTATAAACCTCGAGGTCTATGATTATTTTCTGTGATTACTTTTTTAAAACTATAAAATATATAATCTTTATTGAGATTATGATCTACATATTTGCATATCATATAGGTTACACAATTAAATTATAAAGTATATTCTCAGAGTTGTGCAACCATCACTATAAACAATTTTAGAATGTTGTCCTAACCCCAAAATAAGCTTTGTAGCCATTAACAGTCACTCTTGTTTCTTCTTAAACACCCACAGTCCTAGGCAACCACCAATATAATTTCTCTCTCTAGAGTTGTTGATCCTCATCATTTTTTAGTAAATGGAACCATAGACCATGTGGCCATTTATGACTGGATTCTTTCTCCCAACATCTTCTTTTCAAGGTTCATTCATATGGTAGCATGTATCAATACTTTATTATTTTCTATTGGGAAAAAAAGTTGCACAGATATAGTCTTTTATTTTTCTATTTATTGGTTGATGGACATTTGAATGATTTTCAGTTTGGGGGCTATTATAAATAACTAGAGGCCTGGTGCACAAAAATTTGTGCACTCGGGGAGGTCCTTCAGCCTGGCCTGTGCCCTCTCGCAGTCTGGGACCCCTTGGGGGATGACCACCTGCTGGTTTAGGCCCGCTCCCTGGGGAATTGGGCCTAAGCTGATAGTCAGACATCACTCTGGCAGCCCGGGAGCCCTCAGGGGATGTCCACTTGCCAGCGGGGAGCAGGCCTAAGCTGCAGTCGGACATCTTTAGCACTGCTGAGGAGGCAGGAGAGGTTCCCACCACCACTGCTGCTGTACTGGCAGCTGTCAGTCTGGCTTGGGGCTGAGCAGAGCTCCCCCATGTGGGAGCGCACTGACCACCAGAGGGCAGCTCCTGCATTGAACGTCTACCCCCTGGTGGTCAGTGTATGTCATAGTGACTAGTCATTCCCAGTCTTTCTGCTGTTAGGGTCAGTTTGCATATTACCCGTTTATTATATAGAATGTTGTTATGAACATCTACTTACAAGTTTTTGTGTGGATATATGTTTTCAGTTCTCTTAACTGTATACTTTAGAATGGAATTTGTGGACCATATGATAACTCCAAGATTAAACTTTTGAGGAACTAACAGACTGTTTTCATAGTGACCACACCAGTTTACACTCCATCAGGAATGTGTGAGGTCTCCAAATTCTCTGAATTCATGCCAATATTTATCTTTTTGATTATAACTATCTTAGTGAAGTATATCACATTACTGTTTTAATTTACATTTCCCAATGTTTAATAATATTGATTATTTTTCATGTGCTTAACGACCATTTGTATATCTTCACCATATTTGGCAAGCTTTCAGCCATTGTTTCTGCAAGTACTTTTTTTTCTTTTCCTTTCTCTTTCTCTTCTTTTTCTGCTACTCTTGTGTATGTTAGTGTCCCATATTTCTCTGACTCTTTCATTATTTCTATTTCTTTATTGATATTTTTATTTGATGAGAAATTGTCATCATACTGTCCTTTATTTGTTAAAATGTGTGGTTTCCTTTATTTCTTTGAACATATTTATAATGGTTGTTTTATATGTTTGTTAAGTCTAACACCTGAGCCTTCTCATAGAAAGTTTCTGTTGTTTATTTTTTTTCTATGTATGGCTCTTGCCTTCATAGTGTTTTCTTTAATGTTTTATTATTTTTTTGTTATAAACTGGAGATTTTATAATGTAGAATAGCAACTCTGGATACTGATCTTCCATCTCTAGAGCTTGTTATTAATGTTTGATTACTTGGTTATCTGCTTATTTGTTTAGAGACTTGTCTTGACTATTTTAGTAAGTCTATTTCCCCTATTGTGTTGCTCCACAGAGGGTGTATCCAGTCTTGGGAATGTGAACAGAAACCTTTGTATGTCATTGGTTTTAGCAGACCAAGTCTTCAGAGAGAGTGGAAGGATGAGGGACTTTCTCACTTGTATCTCTGTTAGGCTGGCTGCCGCTGTTGGTATTACACCCAGCAGTTAGGCTCCACTCTGCCTAACTAGTGGCAAAATCGACTCTATGGAAAATATGAATACCTGTTTTGTTCACCATGATTTTCATGACATCCTTTAATAGTAGTGCATGATTGCAATGGCTTTTATTTATATATTTATATAAATATTATTCTAAGTTATTATGGAATTTAGTAAAACCTAGTTAACAATATTTTTAATATTTTGCTAAATATATAATGCTAAATTTGAAGGCAATGTAGCCATGCCTGTAAACAAAGTCTTATTGTTCAATATAGTAATTTTACTTTCAGGAATATCTCTAAAGGCAATAAATTAAAAAAGGGAAATTAGACATATAAATGTATTCATCACAACATCATAGAAAAAAAAATCAAAAAGTAAAATATACCAAATGTTGAAGGGTTGGTTGTGATCAAATATATAATACCAGATTTTCTTATTTAATATTATTCAGCCATATTTATATAGAAACATGGGAAATGACTAATATGTTAACTGAAAAAGCAGAATATGGAATTTCATGTCTGTTTCATAACTCCTTCATATTTTAAATTGTTAGAATGCTTAAAGAGAATTAAGCCATGTAAGTTATGGAGCTTATTGCTATATATGCAATAATTAAATTAAATTGTTTTAATTAATTTGAGATAGGGCAATATTAGAGATGGCAAAAAGCACATATTTTTGATACTTATATACTTACTAGAAGGCCCGTGCACAAAAATTTGTGCACTGGCAGGGGAGGGTTTTCCCTCAGCCCAACCTGTGCCCTATCACAGTCTGGGACCCCTCGGGAGATAACCACCTGCTGGCTTAGGGCCGCTCCCCTGGTGGCAGAGGGCACGCCCAATCCCTCAGTGTCTGCCCCATCTCCCCCAGTCGCAGATAGCAGGCCCGGATCCCGCGCTGGGGTGAGTGGCTGCTCAGATTGTGCTGCTGCCTGCCCCACCCACCCTGCCCAAGACATGGCAGGCCCGGATTCTGAGCTGGGGCAAGCAGCCGCTCAGATCGTGCTGCCACCCTGCCCACCCCGCCCCGCCCAAGACACGGCAGGCCCGGATCCCGCGCTGCCCCAGCGTGGCAGGATCTGCCGGCAGTATGCAAATTAGCCGCCATCTTTGTTGGCAGTTAATTTGCATAACGTGCTGATTAGCCAATGGGAGGCATAGCGAAGGTATGGTCAATTACCCTTTTTGTCTTTTATTATATAGGATTACAGTTCCTTGTGAATTAACACACACACACACACACACACACACACACATACACACTCATAACACTAAAGAAATATTCAACAATAAAGTATAACCTTTTCCTGCAAGAAAGAAAGTCCCTTGTGAGTGAGCAAGATGCTTCACTCCCATCTTGCACGGTAGGAGGTTGGGTAATAAGATGAGCAGGGAGCAGACAGTATGGTCATTTTTCTCTTCCTTGCTCTACCTTAATGTGTTCTGTATCTAGTGATTTAATAACCGTAGTAGCTTTTCTTGAACTTTCCTGTCTTCATCATTAGATGGCATCCAGACTTAATGAAAACATTTCCCCAGAAGACAAAGAGTAACATAAACAATTTATCATCATTCCCACTGGTCAAACATAAACACTTTCTGAATAGAAGATGGAGTTTTGCCATGGCTCCGTGGAACTTACTATAATGGCAATGGCTTTGCAATTTTAATGCTGAATAATTTGTTTTGTGGCACAGTAGAAATATTTATTTTGGATGGACAGCAGTTTTCAGGAAAAAAAGGAAAATGCTGATCAGGAGAAACAGTGCTGGTTCCAGGACTGGATGTTAGCAGAAAAGAGCAGGAAAGTCTGTTAAGTAAACTGGTTTCACTCCTAAGCTACAAAGGCATAAAGGTAAAAGGCAAGGAATCCCACCCCCTCCATCATCACCCTCCATCCTCCACTTTAGTTTGGTGCATGTCTTCCAGGCTCTTTCTTACTGATATGCAAAAATATATGTAGCTATTATTATTTCTAGGGAAATAGAATGTTATTCTTTATTTTATTTTTCTCTTAATAACTGAACAGACCCCTTGCATCTTTTCAAAGCATGAAAAAGCAAGAGGAGATTCTGAGTGCTTTGAAAAGATGCAGGTCCAGAAAAGTGAATACATTTTCTAACTACTCCCTTATTGATGGGAAAGTAAGTGGTGTCCACTGCTAGTGACATGCTTACGTGAACATCTGTAATACGACGTCATTTCTGTAAAGCAGCTTCCTGTGCACAATTAAAATTTAACATACACTGGCAAGTTATCCCCAGAAGACTATTCCCAAATTTTACACTTGCCATGAACACGTGAGTGCCTAGTCTCCAAATTGTTTGCCAGTAGGCTGGGTGAAAATGATATCAACGTGATATGTTAATATGAAACTCTATAATGCAGGAACAGAAGTGTGTCAAAGATGAAACAATAATATTTAATGTTCTTCACCCAAATAAATGATAGATGACAGGTAGATAAAAAGATAGAAAATAGGGAAGAAGAAAGGAAGAGAATGATATCGATTGGGGCAAAGTAAGTTTACATTTGTTTGTACAATAATTAATAAGTAATAATAAATAATAATACAAGAATTAACTCTGTTCCATTTACTCACAACTATAAACCTACTTTTGCCCTGTCCTGTACTTATATTTAGCCAACAAATATAAAATTAATTGTATTTTCAAATGTGATAACACAAAAAGTTGGTTTATAAATTGTGACTCTCTCTGGTGATATGAAGTTATGGTAAAAATATAAAATGATGAAGTGTTTTTATTTGAACTGTTTGTTATTTTAATTTGAACTACTCGACTGACACATTCGGTCACATCCATTGCTTATGACTGAAGATTATGCAAGGGATAGTCACTGGGCTAAAATAATGCAGTTGGGCTTAGCATCATTACTCATGCTAAGATAGAACACGCACAGATACAAAATGTAGGCAATGTGAATTAAGTGGAGTGTGCAAGTAACTTGTTTTTTAAATAAATTCAGTTATTTTTCCCTAAATTTTTAATAGTTTGGCTTCAAGCTAAAGAACACCCCATTTCTCAAGCCAATATTATATTCGGGAAAACATTAAGATTTGTGAATGGAATGGTAAACAAAGTTTATCTCTTTACCAAGCATATTCTTCTTCTTCATTTTTTTAAATGTTTGCCTTAATCCATGCTTTATTCCAAACCAGGATAATATTTTTTTCTTTATTGATTAAGGTATTAAATATGTGTTCTTATCCCCCCATTGCCCCCCAACCCCCCACTCATGCCCTCACCCCCCAGGTGTCTGTGTCCATTGGTTATGCTTATATGCATGCATATAAGTCCTTTGGTTGATCTCTCCCCCTTACCTCCACCCTCCCCTACCTTCCCTCTGAGGTTTGACAGTCTGATCGATGCTATAACATGAGCCTTATTTCACAATTCACATCTGAAGAAATTTCTCACTAACAGAATATTCTGGTCAAATTTATTTATCCTTAGAAAATAGGCCTGAATTTAAAAGAAATGCAGCTATAATAATCATTGAAATTGTTGAAAATGATTTTACATAACTCATGGAGTCTAAAAAGGCAACATTTTAAGGATTTAAGTGCAACAAACCAGAAGCAATGTCTTCTTTTTCTTTAAACGTTTTTTGCTGTTGTTTTGTTTTAAATCAAGAGAACAGTGTTGAGGAAAATATATTTTAGCTTCCACTGAAATGTAGAAAAATATAGGACCTTTCTCCTAGTTCTCTTAAAGCAAATTTTTAAGAACAAGTAAACTCTTTGCACAGATATTTTTCCCTTCTTGCATCTACATGTAAGGTCTTATATCAGAAGTAATTCTGTAATATTGACAGTACACATTCTTTATGGAGAATAGGCACATGATTATTTGCAATCTTTTACAAAGATCTATATAATAAAATTAAATAAATAGATATCCCCCCCTCAGTGTGTGTGTGTGTCTCTCTCTCTCTCATTTCTTTTTTCTTTCTTTCTAAATATTACTACCTACTCTATTCTTTGGTGAACTGGAGTTTTCTCCTATAGGAAAAATAATAACTGTTAGTGGACACTTCCCTAGAAACTAGCCCTTCTAAGCAGTTTTATATTAAGCAATGTACCATTAATCATTCAGCTCAAACAGTCTGGGTCATCAGAAACAAGTAATATGAAAATATTATATAGTTTTATAAAGGTCTTAAAACTATAGTTCCTGCTTTATATTTCCTATCTTGCTAAAAACTTACTTGGAAGCCACATTGTTTTTATGGTTTTTGTTTCCCAAGATTTTCTTTTTTTTTTTATTCTGAATGCTTTGTTGTCTGTTTTGTTCTTTATTTTTAGATTTTGTTTTTATTGGTAGAAGCTTCTTACTAAACCACCTTTTCTTAAATAATATTTTTTATTGCATTTAGGGTTTACTGAAACATTAGAGAAAATTCATAATAAGGAACAATATATAAATTGTCTTCATTTGTTCATAACCAATGGTACAGGGTATTTACCTAGTTATTATTATTACAGATTGCTGAATATTACAGAGATTCGGGCAGCCTAAGCAACTTTTTCTTTTTCAAAAAATTATCTATTTTATTAAGCACTTCCTGTGAAAATATATTAAACAGTATACAAGTATCATTAACATAAATAATGGACCTGGAAATATATTATTATTTATTTAAATTTCACTCAAAATAATGGTATTAATGTTTAGGGATTTCTTTGGTATAACACAAGGAACACATAATTGTCCTTGAAATATCTTTAGATTTTAAAATATGAGCATTATTTTAAAGATCCTATTTTTGTGTGAAACAAATCATTTTTTCCCTGAGATCAAAGAAGTTTTATATGTGGTCAAAAAGTCATTATCTTTTTCCACTTATTTTTCCCCATTTTATTTTCCACAAATAAATGGAAAACATAAAGACAAAGGAGAAAGTATTTTGCCTTCAAACCAACTGATGAAGATACTACCAGGACCAGGATCCAAGGAAAATATCATTGCCTCTTTATTTTTCATTCTCTTCAGTTACTCCATTTTACAGATTTCCATCTGCTCTTAAGATATCCAGCGCTGGCCCATCATCCGCTGTCCATTTGGAAACGCCAGCTGTGTCTTTTCATGTAGCTACGCACAACGCTTGAGTCTGCATGAAGGGTCTTCCAGCGTAAGCCCAGCTGCGGTCTCCCTATCGCTATCAGCTCGCTCCCAATCCTGCACAGCAGTCAGGGATGTTCAGTGACTCCAGATTTCATGTTAGAAAGATCAGTTTTCTAGAAGATACAGGAACTGCTTCTCCAGTCTGGGAGGAAGAATAAACCGTGCATTTCTTCCTGGAGGAGAGCCATCCTCGTAGCTGAACAAGTTATCAAAAGCATTTCACTAAAGCAAACGAACCAGGCTGGGCTGCTCCCAGTGGTCTCACCTTTGGTTAATCAACTCAAGTAGATGGCATACATCTTCCCTGAAGTGTTTAGCACTGATGTCAATGGTCATGGGACCCAGGGCCCCTCTCTGTCAGGATGTAGACTGTGCCATGCTAAATGACCTTATATACAGTTGTCAGGGTTGTGAAGTTATCCATGAATGCTTACGAATTTGTTAGAACACTATGTTCCAACGCAGAGCTATATTTTATCAAGATAACTTAAACCACTGATGTAAACTGTACATTGTTCCAATGAAAATTATTACTGGCTGACCAGAGCACCCAGAATAACCTAAAGTTATACACAAACCTATGCTTCTGTTTTTCAGTCATGAACTTGGTCAGCATGCACTTCGGTATTGCCTGTCTGTGTGGTATTCTGAGAGAATAATGATGTCATGTAAATAAGATACTATGAAGGGCACTGCTCTAATCTTTTAGTGTACATAAACAGACATCATTTTTTCTACTTTTGCCTGTATTATTTCTCAAAGCAAACACTATATATATATCCATTTAGAAAAAATAATATATATCTATGTTTTATAAGGTATTTATATTTTTATATATGGTATGTCATATACTATATATATATATATATATATATATATATATATATATATATATGTATCTATCTACCTGTCCCTCCACATTTATAAGTTGTTGGCTCTATATCCCCCCTGCCTCCACCTTCTGCTTGCAACGGCAGTCAGGAAGATAATGAGAAAACTTTAGTGTTTGAAGGACTTCAATGTCACAAATCACTGAATGAAAACTAATTCCGAATGCTCCTCCTTTCTTTCTTTGGCCAGCACTCTGCCCTCCTCAGACCAGAGGCAGGAGGCAGAATCCTGGAGAAGCTAGTTGCCCATCTTTTGCCTACTACCCATCAAATGTCAATCTAGTGGCCAAATCGACTCTATGGAAAATATGAATACCTGTTTTGTTCCCCAGGATTTTCATGGCATCCTTTAATAGTAGTGCATGATTGCAATGGCTTTTATTTTTCAAGTTAATTGGGAGGTTGTGGAAAGATCTTATTTTATTTTATTTAATGGCAGATGCTCTCTTTCTCAAGCTGGGAGAAAAGTTTTGGCTGGTAGCCGAAGCATTTGGGCAAAGTTCTTTATGGCATTTAAAAAACTACATTGACTTGAGAAAGCAGCATCATGTGACAGGACTGTGGCAGTCTTAGCACCGCAGGTGCCAGAAAGCGCTCATCTGGGCGGCTTGGATGACTCCAAATACTGAAGAGTGTTTTCTGCGTGTGGGAGAGAGTCCCCGCAGTGTATTAATCTCTACCGCGAGTGAGTAGAACCCCGCTTCTAAAGCAACTGGTGTGCAGTTTATGACCCTGCGAGGCAGAAGACAGACACGTCTCACTGACATTTAACAAAGCTAGCTTTCAGGGTTTTCCTTTATTTGCCCTTTTACTATGGTCTCATTCTGTAGAAAAACATTCCAGGAATGATGGCTTTAAATCAGGTCCTAAGAAGCATTTTCTTCTTCAAATTATCTGAAGTCTTTAAAAGGCCAGGATGTCTTTTTACAGTGTTTAAGGGCTTTCTTTGCCCCTCTTGTATATGTATAAACAAAATGCAAACTGATGTCTAAAATATTGTTCCCTCCTGGCATCTGAGACGCGAGGCCTTAGATCAGTGGTTCTCAACCTTCCTAATGCCGCGACCCTTTAATACAGTTCCTCATGTTGTGGTGACCCCCAATTTCATTGTTACAAATTGAACATAATTAAAGCAGAGTGATTAATCACAAAAACAATATGTAATTATATATGTGTTTTCTGATGATCTTAGGCGACCCCTGTGAAAGGGTCGTTCGACTCCCAAAGGGGTCGCGACCCACAGGTTGAGAACAGCTGCCTTAGATCACAAGTACTTTTGCAATCTGGCAGCATTCCTTATGGAAATCGGCACATTCGATTATTGCCGTCTTTGGCAGGGATCTATCTATACAGTAACATTCGCGTCTAGCGGATGCTGTGAAGCTGCTTCTGAAAAGGAAGATGTGCAGCTATTTTTCTAGTTTCTTTTCACTCTGAACTGTCATGAGTGAAGAGAGGAGCTATCAGTTGGTGATGGCTGTTGGGTTCCCGAGGTTCACCAGAGTGGAAGGCCACAGCTCACCACGCCCCTCCTCCACGGGGCAGGTGCATGGTCAGGCTGGCGCCCCCGTCAGCCTCTGAGGGGACTCTCCTTTCTCCGATGCCTTGGCTTAATGTGGACAAACAGTCCAGAGTAAGTGTATTAAGAAGGGGAAAATGAAGACACATATATGGAATTTAGACAGATTAAGTTTCTATGCAGATCTTCTCTGAATGTAGCTGGAGCCTCAGCCACAGGCCGGCTTGCCTGGCTAGCTTTTGAGGACTTCAAGGCTTTGGTTCCCTTCCCTTAATTCTGACCAGTATTGGTTCAGACCCCTGAGGTCAGCGCCAGGTAGGTACCCTGGGTGGGAGATAACATCCAAGCACATGAATAGTTTTCTTCCGTCCTTTTTCCTCTAATTCTCTCATGTTGAACCTCCATTCAGACAGGTCTGGATCTGAAATCCACAAAGGACAGATACCATCCCCTCTCTGTTCCCAAGTAACTCCTCTCCCCTCCACTGGCCCTCAATACCTTCCCAGATCTGTATTATTCGTGCTGCATTGGCAGCCTCTCTCCTGGAATGAGTACTTTCAACTCCAGCCTGTTTTCTCTGTACTGTTTCCTGTAACCTAAGCAAGTAGAAGACGTCTCCTAGACCAGTGGTCGGCAAACTCATTAGTCAACAGAGCCAAATATCAACAATACAACAATTGAAATGTCTGTTGAGAGCCAAAATTTTTAAACTTAAACTATATAGGTAGGTACATTGTTATTGACTTAATTAGGGTATTCCTAAGGCTTAGGAAGAGCCACATCAAGGGCCAAAGAGCTGCGTGTGGCTTGCGAGCCGCAGTTTGCCGACCACGGTCCTATGCCATTAGGAACCACAAAGGTACCATGAATAGTGAGGCAGTGCTGGGGTCAGGGGCCTGATGATTCTATCATGTGGCTTTCCCAGTGGATCCCAGACCAGCAGCATCCCCACTCTTACCTGGAGACCTATTAGAAATGCAAATCCCTGGCCCTGCCCCAGGACTGATTAGAAACTCTGGGAGTGTTGCCAAAAATCTGTGTTTTAACAAGCCCTGCAGTGATTCTAATACATGTTAAAATTTAAGAAGCTCTGCTCTACCCTAAAGTAGTGAATTTCCATTTTTTTGTTTGTTTGTTTTTACATAGCAGTCATTTTTTGAAAAAAACTGTCTTAAGCAAGTCCTCTAGCAAGATGTTTAAGTTGGTGTTATGTCTCAGAACAAAGTCTAGGTTCTGCCTTAGAATTAGTCGTATGGCATCTGTTGGAGGGCATCATATTTAGTCATCCTCCTAGTCCATTAGCTTTACCCAGTCCCAACCAGGACAGTGGTTTTTCCTGTTTCAAAGCTAGTGCCCCCTAGTGGAGTTTACAGGAGATTGACATTTCAAATCTGAAAGATGCGTCAATTTCTCAGTTCATTTATGTAGTCCTGATAATATAACAACCAAAATGGTCAAAGTCAAGGGTATGTCTTATTTCAGATTTACCAACCTCTACCACTTATGAGCACCATAAGTAAGGAGACATCAGCTCTGAACTTTCTGCATGGTGTCCAGCTCAGAAATTATTTATCTTTGTGTTCTATTTACTATCTTTAGCTGTAATTGCCTTCCTTACTTGCTCAACTAATATTATACACAAAAATGCCCAGAAAAGTGAGTATTTTTGTGCCCATCATCTTTCTTTGCTTTATTCTCTCAATGTATAGTTTAAAACTACTTTAGTAGAAGCAACCTTTAAATATGTATTTCAGTAGTGAGGTTTTGAAAAGATTCCTAATATAGTTTTCTTAGATAGGGATGCTGTTTATATAATGCCAGATGTTTTATTTTAATTACTTTTAATGTCACTAATTGATATCCTGGTGAAGTGGATATCAATGAATGTATATTTAGGTTATAAATATATCTTTTTAAAAAATATATTTGTATTGATTTCAGAGAGGAAGGATGAGGGAGAAAAAGATAGAAACATCAATGATGAGAATCATTGATGGACTGCCTTTTGCACGCCCCCTACTGGGGATCAAGCCCAAAACCAGGCATGTGACCTTGACCGGAATCGAACCCGGGACCCTTTAGTCCTCAGACTGGTGCTCTATATACTGAGCCAAACCAGCCAGGGTGTAAATATATCTTTTTAAATTGATATGCATCCAATGGAAATTCAAACTCCCTACTAACATACAGTTTATTCATGCTTTATATAAGCTATATACATTCTTTAGTTCAAATGCAGTATTTACTTCATCATCATATATTATTTAACGTAACTGAAAAAATGTTTCTTGCATTAGTATTGCAAACTGGTCATACTATATAAATGAGTCAACTTTCAATTATCCAATTAATAAAGTAAGTTGACTTAGTTTAAAATGAAACAATTCTAGAAAATAAGCAAAATTAACCAAGATTTTAAGTAGAAGGTCATTACTCAAAGCAAAAGCAGAATTTAAATATGGGGAGGGGGGAGTCAGGGGAAACTGAACTAGAGAAGATACCTGGGAACACATAAAGACCTATGAACCAGGAGGTCACGGTTCAATTCCCAGTCAGGGCACATGCCCTAGTTACAGGCTCAATCCCCAGTGGAGGGGTGCAGGAAGAAGACGATCAATGATTCTCTCTCATCATTGATATTTCTATCTCTCTCTTCCTCTCCCTTCCTCTCTGAAATCAATAAAAATATTTTTTTAAAAAAACAACAAAAAATAAATATGGAAGAGTGTTCAAAAAGGGTCAAGCATTTCTAAACATAAAAATTCAACAGTATATCCCTGGCCAGTGTGTTCAGTGGTTAGAGCATTGGCTGGCATGTGCCCCAGAGTCTTCTGTTTGATTCTTAGTCAAAGACATGTACCTGAGTTGCAGGTTCAATCCCCAGACCTGGTCAAGGTGCATGCTGAAAAATCAATCTGTGTGTCTTTCTCATATCAATGTTTCTCTCTGTCTCTCTCTCTCTTAATAAAAGAGAAACATGCAAATTGGTGTCACTCTGCTATGTCCACCAGCCAATCAGGATGAGTATGCAAATTAACCCAACAAAGATGGCGGTTAATTTGCATATGCAGGCACGGAGCAAGACTGAAGGCTCTGGTGGAGCAAAGACTGAAGGCTGAAGAGGACTGAAGACTGAAGAGGCTTGGCTTCTCTGCTGCGGCCGGAGTGAAGGCCTGGGTCCCGGGTGCTGGAGGAAAACCGGTGCCGGCAGCCAGGGGAAGGAAGGCCTATTGCACAAATCTCTTCTTTCAACGGGCCTCTAGTATAAACATAACTTTGATTTTTCATGACTCAATTTCTTCCCTACTCTATTTTTTTCTAGGAGCCAGAATTGTCATCTTCATAGATTAGTATTTTCTCTTTCTTTTTGGAATTGCTATAAATTATGGTGATTTATGTATCATGTTGACATCTTTGGGAGAAATAAGAGACTACTGGACTTTAATCTGTGTCCCTGCTGCTGTCCCTACTTTATTTTTCTCCCAAAAAAGTCAAAAGGTCCATTGGGTCTCTGTGACTTATCCTTGTAGCTAAGGGGAAAAAAAAAAAAGGATAATTTTATCTCTTACACTAGGTCTATTTCACTGATGCCACAGCTGTACTTGAACTATTGGGCACAGGGATTCACCGAGCTCTCATTTAGGAAGCAAGGCACTGTGTTATCTGCCCTCAGGGTCTAATGCTGTCTCGAGTTTCTTCCCCTGCCCATCCTTCCACGGTTACCCCAGGATCATGCTCTGCAGGGCATGAAGCAAAAACTTCTCTCCCAGGCCCATGTCAACATCTCACCATCTTGTTTCCATCAGTCTCTGTCCCTTTCCTCTCCATGGCCAGAGGCTATGAAAACAAGCTCAACTGGTCATTTATTCTTTTAAACGTTTATAGGCTAAATTCATATAGTTTCTTTTCAGATTAGTCTTTGGAGGCGCAAGAACGAGAATGTACTTAGATTAGTTTTTCTGTTAAAAACACCTTATGTGAACCACTGGATGCATTTGGCCCAAATGTGGAAGGGCTGATGCTTAGAAAGTTATGCAAGAGTTTGGGGGGAAGGGAGGAACACCTCATACGCATTCCTGATGTTTTTGTCCATGTGGACAGATGTCTGCTGGGGTGAAACCTCTTACCTTCTGCTGTCCCTCCTGCCCTGTCCCCTCCAATAGTAGAGAATTAGCACAATGCATTTGGAGAGACTAAACTGGCAATGCGTGGCTCAGTTCTTTCCTTCTTGGGAAAAAACCCTCCTGCTGAGAATATATGCTCAGTCTCTGCTTCCAGCATGAAGCAGAAAGAGTCTGTTTCCACAGGGGAGGCCTGGGATCACTCAGGGCCGTCTGGTGCGGGATGGGCGGGTGCATTTGTTGAAGTCTGTGGTGCATTACAAATCGTGTAAACATACGTTTCAGTTTGTCTGGTCTCCATTTATGTTTAATATAGTTATTAACTTGTTCCCTTTTTCTTGCAGAAGTGTCCTGGTTTCGATACTAAATAAAATAGTTATGTTAATTACGAGGAGGCCCACTCTCCCACAGATTCAGACACATTTTGTAGAGCCACACTTGTTATTTAGGAATAAAGAGGATGTTTGATCACCCGTCCATCTCACACTTTCGGATCAATCCTCAGTTGATACAGAATTTAAGCAAAAGGAGGGTTGGTGTTTTTTTGGCTCCTTTGATCCCAAAAGAAATTAGAAAGAAATCACCGCAATGAGAAAATTACAATTGTTATTTGGGCATTCAGGAGAATAAGCAATTATTTTAGGACCGAGAAAGAAAGAAATTGATTAAGTAGATTGTGGTTGTTCTCTTTATTTGCAGTATTATTACTGATTCTTTGTGGTGCTTACAACTGAAATCTTTGGAAAGAGGAGCTCCATTTGTAGAACTTTATTAAGCTTATTTTATTTAATTAAGCTTCTATTCTTTAGAAAGCAAAGGTTAAAAGTTTTTCTTGTGTAAAGATAACAACAATATTCCTCATAGTAATTCTAGCACTTCTGAAGTTAAAAAAGGAATCATTGTATATTTTAATAGCCATTTTGCAGCAGCATTCTGATTTCTCAAAATGATAACCATTCCACTTTGTCAACATTTATTTTATCTTGGATAGGAATTAATTATGACGGGAAAAGCAATTAGAATTTTAACTAATGTTTTAGAAACGCCCAACTACAGATGCTAGTATTCTTGAAACTTCCTACACCCCAAGCAATATTCTGGTGATTTGAATAGTCTGTTAAGTGAACAGAGAAAGCCCAACTCTCCAGTAGCTTGTGTTCATGTTTGGAGAGATTACAGAGAAAATCCCAAAGGTCACACTGTTTGACAATCTTGTGACTTTAATATTTTTCTATTGTCTCAGGAACATGGCATATCAGTCATATTAAAAGTCCACATCTACAAGTAATACCTTAAGGCTTCACGCTCATTTCGGTTACTTATAGGGGGAGTAGGTCATGAATTTGGTATACTTATATAACATGGTATAAGTAGGAATTTTTCAAGATTTTCTAAAAATGGGGCATTTGTTTCAGTAACATAAAACTTCTAGTCTTTCTAATTTATATATATATATATATATATATATATATATATATATATATGAAAGAGTTATCTAATAGGTGAAAAGAAAGATAACTTTGACATTTTACATGATATATTGTATAGAGAGAGACAACAAACAACCAGTGGATTAAAACCTTCAGAGATGTCTGCATGGAGCTCTGCTCTCTACCTTCTCATACAAAAGTGAAATACACCTTTTTTCTAAAAGAAATTTCATTATGTTGCCCAACCTCAGAAGGCGGTGGCTAAAACTTGATAACAAAACACTTTTTAATTAGCAATGCTAGAATCCCTGTATGTGTGAAAATAATTTTCCATGTAAATAACTCCTGGGAGAGAATAGAGGCCAAAAAATAAAATTATTTTTAAACATTTAAAGAAAAAGTCAAAAGATATTTTCTTCTCATTAAACCCTGTTGGGTGAAACTTTTCCATCAAAGGCTTTGTCTGACATTGATTCTTGGAATAGATGATTGGGTGGGGCTATTTGTATCCTCTTCCAGGGATAAAACAGTATCTGTCTTTAGAATGTTTATTCTTTTACCCATTACTGTATTTGCTGATAAAGAAGCATCACCAAATGCCAAAGGAATGTTGACCTGCTTCAGGATGGGGTGATTGTTTGGTACTGTATATGCATGAAACAAACCAAAAGAGCTAACTTTGAAATTTTCATCTGTTTTCTGTGGCAGTGAAAACCAGCCCACAGTTGTTCTTTGTTCTGATGGAACACAATGCATTCACTGGCATGGCAGTAGATCTAATAAATCTATTTTTTCATGGAAAAAGAAATACAATTTTGGGAAACACTCTTTGTTATTAACAATAGTTTAAATCATGTATTTTCAAATCCTAACACCCATTCTTAGAATTTGATATTTTACTTTCACTAATTTACTTATAATATTTCATAAACATAACTTTTTGAAAAAAAGTAATAAATCATAAAACTACTAAGTTGATACTTCCTAGAAATAAGTAACACATTAAAGGTAGAAAAGCAGCAGTAACAAGGTGCTGTCTATATGATAATAACACAACTTTTAACCCATTACTACTTGCTGCTGATTTGAATACTGAGTGGTTGAAGTATTTTTGTTAAGTAATAGTAATCTTAAAGATTTAGCGTTTATTCAGGCAAAAGGATTACTGGGGAAATAGTTTCACTAGCAGTTCAATTAGCATTGTCTCTACAAAGCACATCTTAGAAATTACTCTGTGAATAATCCAGAAGTTCCCACTTTTATGCACACTCAGTGAAATTTTACAAATAGATTTTTTTTATTAGCTGAAACACCAAGATGTGTACATGCACATGCATGCACACACATTCCCAAATCCAAACATTGCATATGAAAACTATTAAATCTGTAAAATCACAGATTCCAAAAATGCTTAACTACAGGTGCCAAGAACTGTAAAGAGTCTGAGATTTTACACTATTTGTATGTGAACAAGTTGGCCAGCTAAAGGTCCGCAGATTCTAGTAGAAGACACAAGAGTAGAAGACTCCTAGGCTAGAGACCAAAAAATAGCCTGGAGTCCTTCACATTGCAGCCAGATATAATATTGAATATGTCCATGTCTGCGGCATTGATGGGTTCAAGCAATAAGGGTGACAGAGTGATGCAGCCTTGAGCAGCAGCTTACTTCCAGTTCGACTTACCACAGAATGGGCCCTTGCTCTGAGCATCTGCATATGTGACATTGACAGTTTGAAGAGCAGCTAGATTTGCTTCTAGGTTCATGGTCCCCAGGGTTCAGAGTATCTTTAATCTGCCACTCTGCAGTTTTCTAAGTGGCAGAGTCAGTAAAATATAACAAAGTTCATCAAGAGATTGGCCAGAGAGCTCAGAATAGCCTTGAGTTCTGCCCACTAAGCAGTGACCTTGTCTGCCTCTGGCTATCCATAGCTGATTCTAAGGCTGAGCAACCTCACTGATCCAGTGACAAAAGTCAATTTTAGTTTAGCTGAGTCATCACTGAATCCAGCCCAGGCATTTAAGGGAGCCTCAGTGAGTTGAGGGTCCCAATGTCTGTAGCTTTACTCCAGGTGGCAGAGTAGAGGATTACCCCCACTTTTTCATGTAATGCCAAGATGCCATTTGGGGCTAGGCAGGTGGTATTTTTTTAATATACCATTTCCAATGGACAAGTAAGACTTCTGGATTCTTTTTACCTTGTTGGTTATTGAGTACAAATTGACCTATTCCATCATGGGAATATCAGGCAAGAGAGTCACAAAGTCCCCTCAGTCAGGCATTAAGTTTTGACAAAATCCTACTGACAATCTAGCAGCTACTTTCAAAAAGAGTATACTTGAGGGCCATGTCAGGGAGGTGATAAATCCAAAACCCCATGGAGTGCATTTGGGAATAGGCTGTTTCCCTTTGTTCAAGACAATTAGTCAGAGACTTAAAGTCCAAAAAAATTCATTTATGTTGGGGCACTGCAGAGATCACCACAGCTAGATGGACAGCTTCCAAACGGTATATCAGTTTGGGCCTCACTAAAAGGATGCTTCTTTGTGGGTCAGCCAGTATAGAAGATGACGAAGAATGCATTAATGAGGCATGTGTTGTCACACCGACTCCAGTAATGTGAGGCCTCCTTCTTGCTGGTAAGACAGTTGTCCAAAGAAATAAGTAATTTTCCTTGATTGCCAGTAGAGTAAAACATCATGAATCTGTCCATGTAGTCCCTATAAACTTTACTGGGTAAATAGCAATCTGAATCATGTAAGTTTTTATCTGTCACCCCTCCCTGCAGAGTTGTGATAACATCATGGTCAGGACCATTGAGGCTCCAACTTGTCAAGATAATTCAGAAGATGATTGAGGGGACATTCACTAAAGTTTGGGGCATCAGATGATAGAAGCATCCACACTAAATTTTAATTCACCAACTGGTAGCAAATGGCAGGAGAGTTTGTTCTATTAGGACTTCTCTATTGCTAGACTTTCTCAGTCAGGAGAACCCTGTCTAGTGCTTATGTGTTATAGAAGCACAAGCATATAACACATCAGTTCCTAAAATACATTTAGATGAAGAAGCACTAACAATATATTGAATTAACCTAATAGGATCATCTAGGGCACCATCTATGAGATCAGGTTTACCTCATTCCCCTACTGGCAGTCCTACTCAAACCCCATCAGCTAAAATCACCCATCTATTCCCCTCATAGGACCATGTTGGATAGAGCCATAGAACTGGGAATTCTTCACTTCCCCACATTTCCTCAGCATGCTCCCTGGGAATATACAGACTTCAGTCCACCTTGAAGAGAGAAGACCTAGCTGCCAAACTTGATTCTTTTTTGTCTTAAAGTACTTGAGATCATGGTAGAGGAAGAGTGAGATATTGTGTAAAGGAAGTGAGCGGCTCCCACTATAAGTCAAATGAGTAATGAGTCAAAGGGTATAGCATCTGAATACACATTCCTTTTCCTCAGAGGCCATAAACCTTGTACCCAGCTGTCTGGATGACTCAGTCTTTGTTGACTCACCTAGAAACACTTTTTAAAGGAGTCCATCTTCATCTAGGGTATTAACTACAACACTGTGATGATAATATCTCTAAATTTATACCAAATTTCATCTTTGGTTAAGGAAACTTTCTTATGCTTAGGGAAATTCCACAGAGAGAGTCAAATCTCCTTTAAATGAGCTAAATATCACAGTAGTAGCACTTTGAGAACTTTTTATTGTCATCTTTGAATCTGTCTAATATTGGCATATTAGACTCCAGGAGAGGTTAAGATCTAAGACCATCTAGCTGTTTCTGTCAACCTTAACTATCACTACAGACCACACTTTGTTGCCTTCCAAGAGAACCAAAATACAGTTGACCCTTGGACAAGGATTTGAACTATGCAGTTCCATTTATACACTATTTTCCCCCCATAACTATCTCTACTGTTATTGATCTGCAGGTGAGAATCTTTGGATGTGGACTGTGTGCATTGATCTATGACATTTTATAGAGGGGACTTAAGCATCTGTGAATTGTTCTACTCAATCAATCTCCTGCAGATAATGAGGGACAACTAATTTGGGGGGGAGTAAAAGTTATATGCATATTTTCACCTGTGCATGAGTTGGCTCCCCTAACCCACACATTATTCAAAGGTCAACTGTACTCACAATTAGTCCAGTTTCTGCCCATAACACTGGTAAATTTCCCCCCTTTATATTCAGCATAGGAGTTTACCTCTTTATTGTCTGAAAGGGATAGGGACCTATAGCCACCTGGCATGAATATTAGTATTAGTTGTTATAATGGGGTGATCACCATATTGGCACGGAAGCCCTTTCTGAAGGGTAGTAGGAAATGATATACTGTTCAGGAAACTATTTCTGAAACTGTTTTCCGGTACTCAGACTGTAACAACTATTTCAATTCTTCCTTATGAACAGGCAGAAAAGCAGAGCACATTTATTGCCCAACTGGCCTTACAGAATGGTCAACATGTTTGCTATTTATTCTGATGGTCTTCCTTCATATCCTGTTAGTTCATCCTTAACAACCTTATCCTCCCTCTTCTAAAAGCCATGTCTCTGTCAGCATCCCTTTCTAACTGCCAAACTGTTGTTGTGGACTGAATGTTTGTGTCCCTTCAAATTCATATGTTAACATCCTAATCCCCCATGTGATGGTACTAGGAGGTGGGGCAATTGGGAGATGATTAGTCATGAGGGTGGAGCCCTCATTAATGGGATTAGTGTCCTGCTGAGAGACACCAGAGAGCTGTCCCACTGCTTTTACCATGTGAGGACACAGGACACAGTGAACCAGGAAGCAGGCCCTCATTAGACATGGGTTCTGCTGGTGCTGTGGTCTTGGATTTCCTAGGCTCCAAAATGTGAAAAATAAATGTTTGTCGTTTAAGCCACCCAGTTTATGTCATTTTTGTAATAGCAGTACAAACTGACTAAAACAACTGTCAAGAAATAGGAAGAGTCTGAGATGTTACCGAACCTGCAATGTAACCAGTTTTATGAATGTTATTAGAAGACACACGATTCCTGGCTCAGAGTACAAATAGCTGCGTAAGCATGTACAAGTTGGCATCAGTTTTCCTTTCTCCAATCCCCTGGGATAGTGCAGAAGAACCTGGATAGATGACTGCACATACTGTGGGATGCATTAAAGGAGAGGAACCCTGAGCTCAGGGAACCCTGATTTTTATAATGGCCAGTCATGGGGAGGTATTAAAGGCCATTCCTGCTACAAATATCCTTGAGAAGATCATTTAAAACCCAGTCTTATTAGTACTTCTTCTCACAAGATATGCAGAAATGAGAGAAGCCCATGAAGAAATGCTTCCCAGGTTTTGTACTTGGGTTTCTAATGGGACTACCATTTGTAATTATGAGATTAATACTTACCATTTTATCATGCAGTGCACTTTAGTGCATTCTTATTTGTGTACACTGCTATTTTAATTATATGAATTAAGTCCTCATAAGCAGCACATCCCTGTACACTGTATGATAAGGCTTGAGAGACCTAGGAGACTACATTTGAACAAATTAACCTAGAAAGAAAATGCTTGAGATGAGTGTAAACAAATGTGCTATATCTTCTTAAGCTTTTCCTATTCATTCTAATTCTCCCTTAATATTCAAATTTTTAATAAATTTGTCTACATTATTGGCATGTCATTCATGCTCATCTCTCTATATATTTTGTTTATTTACCTATCTCCTTTAATTTAGAACCAATTAGGAAAGGGACTTTATCTCCTTCATGCTCTGTTTCTATACTTATAGTACTAAGTTCAGTGCTAGATCTTAATAGATGCTTAACGTATGTTATTTAATTTCAATTCATTTAAGTTTAGTCTATGACCTTGTGCTGAAAGTAAGAATTAAATGGCTTATTTTTTTAAAAAAATTTGAATATTTTATTGCTTTTTCTCATATATCATGATAGTATTGTGTGTTCATATATGCTCTGTCTACATTTTCTCCATGGCATAAAACTAAACTGAATTTGAGGGGAAATATGAAAAAATACATGCTTTTAAAATACATCTCATATTCCAATTTTCTTAGCATCTCTCATTATAATGAATAAAGCATTTTCTAATTGTTCACAGATGCTAAACTTGCATTTCCATATTTACATTTGGTTGCACAATATCTTCTGAAAAAATACTGTGAAATGAAGTGAGAAATTTTTTCTTGTTTTGAATAGCTTTTTCTTATATAAGAAAGTGTTTTGAGTAATTATAATTATTATTAATCACTTTGGTTAACATCTTCCCACTGGTAAGTCCCAATTCAGCCATTTCAGATTTACAAAAGGGGTCATACTCTTTAAACATTGAAATTATATGATGTCGAGTCCCCGTTCTGCTAGTCTTCACTCTATAGAATCTTCTCTCCATTGATGAGTTCAAGTTTTCTGGTGATAAGTGCATGGCTCAAGGGTTTCATTCTGTATATTATTTTTTAATCCTTAAAGATAGTTTTTATTTTATTTTATTTTATTATTGATTAAGGTATTACATATGTGTCCTTATCCTCCCAACCCCCACTCATGCCCTCACCCCCCTGGTGTCTGTGTCCATTCATTAGGCTTATATGCATGCATATAAGTCCTTTGGTTGATCTGTATATTTTTGTGTGGAAGATAAAACCAGTAGAATTTTTTAGGTAGAGGGATGGTTTTCATTCATGTACTCATCCAAATATATGAGTAACTTATATGTGACTGGTAGTGTAATAGATACTGAGTCTAAGAGTAAGCCAAAGCAATATGAAACCTACCTCTTAAAGCTTAGTCTGGTAGGAGAGTTACCCTTTAATCAAACAATCAAACAACATAAAATTATAACCATAAGTGCTATAAACAAGAATTTCATGGAACTATGAAAGCTCAAAATAGACTGATTTAGCCAAGTCAGAGGTGTCAGGAAAGACTTCTTCAAGGAAGTAATTACTGAGCTATGAAGAAGAACTAGGAGTTGGAGATGTAAAAAGGGGAAAGGACAGACATTCTACGCAGTAGGAAATGCATACGTGAAAACACTCTTGAAAGAGGGATCGCAGTATGTATAAACAAGTCCCTGATTATATGCAAGGGACTATGGCCGGAGGAGAAAGAGAAAAATTAGTATAAACTCAAACTGAAGAGTAAGAACTGAGACCTCCCTCCTCCACCTAGTTGAACTACCAAGGACTGAGAACTGAGGCCACCTGAGTCAACAAGACTTTCCCATTGGCTTCAAGAAATTCTTGTCCTGGAAAACAGGCTGTAAACCAATAAATACTTTTCTGGTTCCTTTGGAAAACTCCTATAAACCAATCTATCTGAACAAACAGTTGCTAATATGGGAAAATAGTTCATTGATCAGAAGAATACTTTGCTCTCGTAAACAATCCGCTCATTTATCAACCAACAGTGTACTTAAAACTCACTTCTAAGCTGGGTTGCTGAATCCTAATCTATTATGACACAAAATGTGCCCAACCCTGAGAAGCACCCTGCCTTTAAAGATTTTCCTTATAGCATGTGAGTCCAAATTTCAAAATTTCATAAATACTCTCTCCTATGCTTCTTCTGAGACACAACTAAGACTCTGCTTAGGTGACGTTCCCCTTATTGCAGGATACCTGGTACCTTTAAGTTTGATAGATTAATAGGTGATTCTATGGTCTTTTTGTGATAGGAATTAGAATATATAGGGATTTGTAGTCCACATGTTTTTTTCTCCCTTCCTGGTTCTAAACTATACACCATATGAAATTCTTGAAATATTTTAAGTGAGGGATGAAGGGTGGCATTACAGTGACAGTGTGATTAGAATTGTATTTTTAGATGATTACTCTGTCTTCAGTGTAGTAAACTGATTGGAAAGAGCCAACATGAATATTGGAAATCCAGAGACAATTAGAGTAGTGAGGTTAAGAGATGATGCTAGCTTAGCCTAGGAAGATGGTGGTTGATATGGCAAGTGTATGCATTCAAAGCATTAAATGGCCCATGAAATATATAGAGCAGCGGTTCTCAACCTGTGGGTTGTGACCCCTTTGGCGGTTGAACAACCCTTTCACAGGGGTCACTTAAGACCATCCTGCATATCAGATATTTACATTACGATTCATAACAGTAGCAACATTACAGAAGTAGCAACAAAAATAATTTTATGGTTGGGTCACAACATGTGGAACTGTATCTGTATTTAAAGGGCCAGAAGGTTGAGAATCACTGATGAAATATCAAATAGGAAGGTGAGATATATTAAGGTACCAAAAATGGATCCTAGATTTCCAACTTATATAATCCTTTTTAGAAGTTTGTTTGTTTTCTATAAATTGCTAAAGAGTACCACTTTTGAAATATTGATAAGAAATCTATGCAGTGTAGCTTTCCTGGCCTCGTCTATTTTAAATTGAGTGTACCTTGTTGAAACTTGATAGCAAGGCAGTATGATATTATCCTGATTCTCTTTTGGATGAAATAATCGCAATAAAGTCTCTTCCAACAAAGAAGACTCAGGCAGATGCTCAAAGCATCTTGATGCACATGACCTTGCACTTCAGATTTCTGGACTTTCTATAACTGGATGTGAGGCTCAGTCCTGATTTTTATTTGAGTTCAGCACTGCATGGAGTTATTTCTCCAAGCAACCAGGCAAATTCACAGTGACTGAGCCCAAAGGCATCTCTTGTCCTGGACTTCACTCTAGTTCTGTCTCTGGAATCTAATATTACAAGTAAAAGAATCCTATAGACTATATTGTGTAGATAGATCAGCTCTCTACTGAGTCTTAGGATTTTCATTATTCACTTGGTTAATGGGATGAAATTTTTTTTACATGGGGGAAATCAAGGAAGAGTTATCATGGCCCTCCTAGGAAGAGGACCCCACTCTCTCTGGTCTTTGTGGATATTTTAGGAGCTGTGAATTGAGAGATATGTGTTTGCTGGGGTGATGATTCAAGATAGTCCACATAGTTCAGCAACCTCTCAACATGTCATAAGCCCTGAAGGAAGTCTAGCTTAGCTATTGGTAGGTCTCTTTAGAATACCAGGTATTAAGACCATCTTGGTTTTTATACTCTAGTCACCATTTCTGGAGCGAGAAGTAGGAAAATATCTAAAGAATGGCCTACTATATTATCAGTAAAATATTGAATTTTTTCAATCATATTTATTTATTATTTGACCCTTTTAAATCCATTCCTAATATCCTCCCTACATGTCAAGCCCTTTAATGGATTCAATATGTATCATTGTAATTGCATCTATCCTTGTATATTTGCAGTACTGATTTTGTGTGTATGCAATGTTTATTAAGTTAATGGCAACATTCTATTTCTATAATATTCATATAAGCCTACCTTACTGAATCTATATCTAAGTTGATGCTTCTAATGTCTGATTAATATTATGTACTATGTATTCACCATATTTTGCTTATTTTTTTCTCCATTAATAGATACCTAAATTGTCTAAACTTTTCTCCATAACAAAACACACTGAAATGAACATCCTTGTATATGTTCCCAAATGGAATGTTGTGAGAATATACTGGGCTTGGGGCTTCTCTTTTAATCTCTGAGATATTACGGCCAAACAAACAGCATCCCTGAGAGGTTAGAATTCAATTTGGGAGGACCTTCCTCCAAACTTCAAAGGTTTAATAATCCCAAACTCTTCCATGTTCTCCTAATTATAGGGGTTATACCTGTTTCCTACAGTTGTTTCCAACATAATGCCTTGCTTCCTATTTTATAATGTTTCAACATTCAATAGCTAGTTAACTATTTTTTATAGTAAGTTTTTTATTTTATTTTTTATGTTAAGTTGTTAAAAGAACTGGTATGGTTGATGTCTTTTGACTGGACTCTGACTGATACAGGTGCTTTGCTATACTCCTCTCTATCTCTTTTTGCATTTTACTGAGTGTGTCTTTAAGATATTATAATGAACATGTACTTTAAAGAATAGACAAAGTAAAGAGTGGAAGGTCATGCTTTTCTGATTTCCTGCTTAATGGGATTTTATGTAATTTTTATTGCCTTCCAGTATATGCAGATTATGTGTACTATAATCCTTGTAAATTTGATTATGAGCTATTATAAACATCTCCTTTGTAATTTATTGCATATGTTCTTTTGATAACAATTATAAGTAATTCAAAGTATGTCTTCATAGTATATGTCTAAATTAAGTTGTATTTTATAATTTTAATGTATTCCACAGTATAATCCCATATTCAGATGCCAATCCCATTCCACAGCTACATACTGAAATATAACTAGTACCTTGTTTCTGAATATTCACTCTCAAGAAACAAAAATTTAGGTTCATAAAAGGAAAATAGTGCTATTAGTATCTCAGATGTGTTGCCTTTGGAACAAACTGGATTTAATTAACTTTGAAATTAGATTATGCTTTTTCCTAGATCAAACTACATGAAAATAAATTTTTCAGTATTGACCCAAAGGACTTAATTAAAGTTAGAAGTACAGAAACAAACAAACAAAAATTGACACAGGAATCTATATTCAAATAATTAACATCTTTAACGGAATCCAAAAGCATCTTCTGGCCCAGCCAAAATAATGACCGTGGCACAAAATAATGAAGTTCAAAATATTCCCATCTTCTCTCTAGCAGAGAACTCAGTCTTAGCTTTTTCAAAAGCAACTCTGTTTCAATATCATTGCTCTGGCTCAATGCACTGGTAGTTTTCAATAAGTAACTATCTATATTCAGAGATAGAAGTACTCCACAGAGCAATGATAGTTTATCTCCTCATAGAGAATACATATCTTTAAGACAGTATAAAATTAGTTCTAAAATGTATTTATTTATGATTTGTTGTTTACTGATTCTTCTTAAAAGATACTCAAATTTAGAAAAACTTACAGCAACATCAAGTTATAAACTGAATAAGTATATGAATTAACTTTATTTCTCCTTATGATAATTCATTGATCATCTGTTAAAAAAATGAACTGTGTAGAACACTTTACAATTTTCTTTATTATATAACTGCCATGGAATACCCGTTTTTAGTTTATATCAGTTAGATATCTCAAATATGCAATAAGGACCACATCAGGAAAAATATTGTCACAGATAATGACTACCAAAGAAATTGTTTTGATGGTTAGGATGGATGGCATTTGCCTGGGTTTGAGTAAAGTATGCACAAAGCTCATTCTCTTTGGACAAAGATTTTCCTCCTTCCATGCTACACTCATAATTCTATCTCTGGAGAGCATGTTTTAATTAATATAAAGTGGGAATATATAGTGGGAATAAAACTTAAACAATAGAATTTGCAAATCATTTGAAAAATGAAGGAAGTCTTTTTCAAATTCATGTTATAAAGTATAATTTCAAACATCCAATAGAGGTATTCAGCATTTGAAGATTTTATGGGAGAAGGTTGAGTTAAGATTTATAGATTTGATAGCTCAACATTTTTGCAATATATTGAAAATATAGAGGCAGAAAAAAATAGCCCTAGAACAAAGCATAGAGCTGAGCAAAGGCACAGAACTACAGGAACACTAATGTTTACAAGGTGAGAAGAGACTGGAAATCAATAAAGATGAGAAAAGGCAGTCAAGAAGGTAAGAAATGCATGGAGAGAAGGTTGTTAATTATATGTAAATTGGTAAGAGAATTGTAAGAAGGAATTATAAAGTGTTATGGATTAAAAAGAGACAAATCCCACCTACCAAAAAAACAACACAAAAACACAAAAAGTACAACAAACAAGAGCTGTTCACATAATAATTTAAAAGCTTTGTCAGTAGACTTTACTAAAATCATATTAAGAGTAATTATGTGGTACAATTTAATAATTTAAACAGAACAAATTAAGATGGAATAAAAATAAATATTTTTAGAAAATATAATGTAGATCTGAAACAGGAGCAAATATAGATAATAAAAGAGCATGGTGATCACAATGACTTAAAAACATGCATGTTGAATGCTTTTCTCAAGATTTTTTCCTAGAACAAATACATCTCAATTTGAACTCTAAGACATTGGGAAATCAGTGCAAGTGGAGTTCTTGGGGTGCCATGAGGAAAAAAAATTCCTGAGGCCCCCCCACGGGAAGATGGGGTTTTGTGGTAAGCTTTATTGATGATGTAAAATTAAGGGAGTTCCCCTATAAAATCTCATCTCTGTCTCACCATGGAAGAAGTTCAGTCTTGCCTTCAGCAGGGCCAGAATTAAGGCTACTGCCCAGAGTTTCTGTTCCATATTAAAGTCAAGTGCAGTCCAGCATCTTACTTTGCAGTCTGTATGGCCAGGACTCTTGCAGCTGCTTAAGACCACATGGCTATGGAGAGAGAACAGTCGAGCACACAGGCCAGGCGAGTGCAGGTTCTGGAGCAAGAGAACAAGCCAACAAGAGGAAGGGCAGCAGAGAGGGAACCCTTGCGAATTTTAACGAGGCTTTCCAAGATTTCGCACACTTCTAATGGGGTCTACCCCCTTGGCAATCCATTGTCCCCTGGGCTAGACTGACTGACAAGCACTTTTCGTAGATCACCTTGATTTCATTGCATATGAAGCCCCTTTTGTTTGATCCTTTCCCCTAGTGATTTGCTGGGAATGGACCAGTGGTTCCCTGGGGAGTGTGAAGTTGTAGCTTCCTGGTGAAGCTGTCCAGATGACCAGGCTTATAATGCCTGGCCTCCTCTTTGCTCTACTATTAATGTGAGTAACTAGCTAATTATGATGACAACAGTATTATCTATAGTACCAGGACGTTAGAGATATTTTTTAATATGTTTGCATTGACTTCAGAGAAAGGAAGGGAGGAGGAGAGAAAGATAGAAACATCAATGATGGGAGAGAACCACTGATTGGCTGCATTCTTCATGCCCCTAACTGGAGATCCAGCCAGCAACCCGGGCATGTACCCTGACCTGGAATCAAACCGTGATTCATAGGTCGATGTTCATTCACTAAGCCACACTGCCAAGCTGGAGATTCTCATTTACCTCTGTTTGTTGTCTTAACTGCTAGAAGTTGGTAGAATTATAACAACAAAAGGTGGAGCCACTCTGAGGGCAATGCTTTATCATTCAAATGGTATAATATCTGAGAACACAGCAATGTGATTTATTGTAAAATCTCTCTGGCATTTTTATCTTGAAAATAGTTATAGAAACAATGGATAAAGGCATTAAAATAACTCTGATAATCTCCAGTTTTATCTCCCCTGAGAAATATTTGGGGGCTTGCTAAACCCACACCCAGGACCAAACCAAGAATGAAATTAAACAATTTTATTTGCTGGCTAACCTGATTTTAAATAATATGTTTCTTCCCCAAGGGAGGCATATATGAAATATGATCATCTTTTCATTATGAGATTACAGACTGTGTGTCTTATGAATCCCTAGTGTAAGTATTCTAAGCCCTATGTACCAAAGAGTAGTGACTAGAATATTTCTGCTCATGAGATTTCCCCCCTCCTCCTTAATTTCCTTTCAGTGGTGTTGTAAGGATTTCCTTTTTACCAGTCTTTGAAAAGAATTGCTGCTCTATTATGAGTGGTAACTTTAAAAAGAACATCAAATTCTTAATATATTTCATTACTTCCCAGGTGTTAATTTTGAAACTTCTTTCAATCATTATACTTAGATACAGTCTACTTTCAAACCTCCTTGCTCCTTGGTGGCACTACTGAGTCCCTTTATGCCTTTACAGCATGTATCACCCTTATTACAACTTTCCTTCGTTTTTCGCTGTCATCGACCAGGAGCAGCTTGGGCACAAAGGCTTTGAATTATTCATATTTTTATTTTCATGAACTACCATAGCCTCCATATAGTTTGAAGAAAAAGTAAATGTAGAAATAAATCGTGGGTTGGTATAGAGCTTTAATTTTAAAAGAAAATAATGCAAACAACATTTGCTCTTTAAAAAAACCCACAATTTTAATAAAACATAGTTTTACGTACCCTGGGAATGGTCAAAAAACAAACACACACAATGTGTTTAGAATTTCCCTTAGAGAAGTACAACTACTCCATTCATTTACATTTTTGCTAAAAAGGCTATTCTTTAGTTAGAAAGGTCATTCTTGTCAATTAAGCACACATTCTGGAAGGCAATGAGGAAAGGGATATTACACTCAACTGCACAGTCAGATCAACTACGTAAACCTTGGCAATAGCAAGATGATGAATGTACCAAGAAATAAAGGCTTTTGGGTAGATGGTATTTCAAATTACAGTAAAATCCCTACAGTCTCCAAATACAGGTTATGTGGTATGGTATTGCTGAATAACACCAATCTCTGGCCAGCCCAAGTTCTCAAAAAGCAACAGCAGGGTGGGTGAAAGGTGATTTTTCTTGGTGGTGGTAGTGGGGGTTGGGGGGGGTGGCAGAAGGAAGTACTAAGAAATGATTGTCATGTATCACTTCAGTCTTTCTCAGATTAGTATAGTGTGTACACTTTATTTGCAACCGTCAGTCATTTTTCCATTTAAAAAAAATGATAACTTATTTCTTATTTTACCACAGAGTAGCTGGAAGACAAACTAAAAAAGTTTATTCTTTTTTGTTAACCTTGTATTATCACAACCTCACATTTTGTATAGTTAAATTTTTCGACCTTACTGAGTTGTGGCAGGGTTTCACCGCTTACATAATCTAAAATAAATTCCAGTCATGCCGAGATTATTTCATGGGTCAACTGCATTTTAACTTGCAATATGTCTTGCAAATTACAACAATTTCATATTATCCTCAGTGTCTTAAGAGTAAACAATACTATGATTGAAACAACCTTTAACAAATTGAAACTTAAACAAGTATTTCCATCAGAAACAAAACTTAGTCTGATTGAATATACCCAATTGTAATTTTGGTTTACTTAAATAAATATTTTAATTTGAAAATTTTTTCCAAGGCACATGTGGTCATACAGTAATTAACATATAATACAGTGCTTCATAATGAAGACTTCAAAAGTATTGTGTTACTGAAAGAGTAAGAATTAGAAATCTAATTTTATATAGAGACTTTAAAAAATAAATTTCAAGAGTATTAAATCTACATGGCACTGGAAGAGTACAATTTATTAACTTTAATTATATCCCTGATGATACTCATCAAAGGAAAACAAGGCAATGGCCAATAAGCACTGTATAGGTGAAGTTTTCTTAAATAAACTATTGTTTTGCATTATTTTTTTTATCACATACTACTTTATATTAAAGTTATTTGATTCAAATGTAGCCTGCTTTGAGTATAATTGAGTATATTTAAGGTAATACTGACTGACAATACTAATTGTTTGGTGTAATAAAACTGCATTATAACACTTGCTCAAATGTTGAATGGGCAATATATTTAATGTGCACAGAGCTTACTTAGCTTTTCTTAACGTGTCTCCAATGGGTTTCATGTTCATTTTTTGTGTTAATAAACTTTAAAATAATTCATTGTTTGAAAATTTATTTAAATGTGTCTATAAATGTATTTTGATATTTCAGTTTAACACATACAGTTAAAACAACAAAAGAAATTCTCCAGAGAAAACCTAAGCTAACACTATTTTTTAGTTATGCCAATCCAAAAAACAAAATCCCTTAATAAGCAAGAAACCCCTGTAAAATTACCTACTGACCAAGCTGAAACTTATGCAAAAACCATAGCTTTTGTGTATCTAAGATAATACATTTAGATCAAATTTGGAATTTTTTGGGGGCAATCATTGCAATTAAGAATATTCAAACCCTTCACCTCTTTGTCACAGGTAATTTATAGTTCACTTCCAAAAGCATCTTCATAGTCAAGTACAACTTTGTGAAAGCCAATGGCCATTGCTTAGTCATTTGTTTTTAAAGAGAAAATGCCATACTTCAATAACACTGCACAATTCAAAAGTCAACTGTATTTCTTTTTCTTCAAGGGAGAATTTGAAAAAAATTCTTTAAGGTGTAAGCATTTTCTAAATTTGCATATAAAGAGCTAAAATTAACATATATAAACAAGAACAGAATTATAATCACTTTTGTGAGCTTTAACAAAGATTTCTTAAATATCTACTTACCAATTTTGTTTTTATTATGAACACTTTTTACTTATAATTGTGGCAAATTAAATATTATTTGGGGAAAGCACATTATCAACTAAATGTGGTTTTTATTGTTTTAGTCAGTTGACTAGATGAGAAATACATAGTTACAATTATAGTTTCTCAGATAAGCAAAATATTGTTAAGGTCAACATTCTTATAATTATCTGCTCTGTGACACATTGCTTTATAGACTATACCTAACAGCTTAATTTTTCTGCAAATAGTTCTTAAGCCTACTCAATAATATTTTAACCTCTTCATTTCAATATGCTTGTTGGAGGCTGACAGAAAGTAAATGGAGGAGAAGAAGACTTCCCTAAGTTTATTTTTATAGATTTTTTTTGTACTCTTAAGATTTTTTAAATTTATTTTTTCTTTATGGACTCCTAAGATTTTTGATTAGCTCATTCACAATTACATAAACCACCTATGCGAAGCCATGCCATATGCTCCAGGCTATTATTTCCTGGGGGAAAACAAATCCTTTGAATGTCCTCTTGAGAGAAGACCTCATGGAAAGAATTTGGAGAGCACAGATTGCAGAATTTCAGGATTTTTATTCAGGAACAAGAACTTTCGGTAATGGTTATGGGATCTTCCCCTAAATCCCACCCCCTAAATCAGAACATTCTTTCTGTCTTCCCTCCTTCCTAGTCGACGCCCCAGACTGATGGATTCCCGCTGCAGGCGGTCCCCCCTCCCAGGGGAAAAATTAAGTTCAATGTATGTACCGTCCGTGGTGTCATAGTAACAGATTTGTCTTATCATAGCCGTTTAAATTGCTTATTTCTATTCAGAGCTGAGCTGTTCAGATGTTTGGGTTTCCAGAAAAGCAGTTTTCCTTATTAATGACTTCAGTTTCTTTTGTTAACTTGATACTTTGTCATTTATTAAATGGTATCTTGGAAACTACTACAGTGAGAGAATAGTTTACTCTCTTTATATACAAGACATAAATCAGGACTAATGATTGTTTTAAACCACTTAAGGATATGTAGCACAAAAAGAAGAAAAAATGCCCAGTTCCAAATGTTACACAGTTAAAAAATGTTCTCTTTGCTTCCACAGGGGTGGTAGAAAATTTTGCAATAATACTGACTAAATGCAATCAATATATGACATCCTTGATGAAGTCATTTAAAGTTGAAAAGTATACACATAATTTGCAGTTCACCTTAGCAATTTTGTGGACCTGATGGTACCCATATCAGGGATCCCCTCCTTCACTCCACCCACTTTATGGACATTGAATTTAGAAATGTAATACTCCTTAGTGTTTATCTTTTAATGTAATATTTCCAGATGCTGGTACCTCAACCCAATAGTATAAAGTTGGTTTTCCAAAATCCTTTGCTAGGTTATTAAAAAATCCGCTTAAAATCAGATTTCCAATCTATTCCAGCGTCCTCCTGCTGCATGACCATCGTGAGTCCCCGTCCACAATACCAAGCCTTCCTCCAATGGATCAGCCTGCAGGTCCACGCTCCATTGTGTGAGGGTCAGTGCCCCTCGGGGCTGACCACTGGGATTTCTTCTTCTACATCAAGTCCTCCTTTCACCCCAGCTTGTTGTAGTCTTGTTTCTTTCCCCTTCCCATACTTAGTCAATAGCTCAGTCTCTTTGTTTTGCCTTCGCTTTTCTGTCCAAATTTTGTGTGCTTACAAATGAACTCCTTAAGCCCTTCAGTAGCACACCACAAAAATCGTCATTTCCCTGTGAACATTTTCTCTGGAAAATTTTCAAGTTGCTTCCTTCTTGTCCTCTTAGGATGTCACAGCAGACCAGCCTTTTCCCACAAACTTTGGCCACTTTATTCTTGCATCACCTAGAATTCCATTTCACGTTCTCCTTTGTCTCTCTCTACAACTGAAGGCAAAGTATAAGGTTGTGTCTTAACTGTGACTTGTAGTCTAGCTTCTAACCCAGAATCGAGGCCGTATTTGGGAGAGAAGAGGGGAGGGGGGCATCTTAAAAGTGATTAGAAAGGAATTTGATAAAAGGAAATCATGTTAACTTGCTAGTTTTAGTCAAAATGTGCTAATGGAAGACAGATTTACTTCATCTTTTTTTTTTTTACCCTTCTTCCATCTTCACAACTTGCATTTTTACATGATTACTGTTGTTGTCATAAAGTAAAGTCTAAAATGGATTGTTTGAGACCCTGAAGGAAGGAAGGCTCAAGTGAAGAGGGCTAGAGAATAAAACATAGACATGATCCAGTGAATCATTGAAAACTTTTCAATTTCATTGGGACTTCTAGCTCTCTACAAATCTCAAAACAAAGGGATGGAAGAGTTAATAACAAGTTGCTCTTATAGCAGAATCTGGCCCATTTAAAAATAATATTTTCTCTGATCATCTTTTTCCTTGGTGATCACATGCATTCAGTAGGAATTACAGTCCAGCTTTGAAAAAACTTGCTGAGACTTTACAAAGTGAGCCAGCAGAAATATCATGCAGAGATGTGTACATGATACCTCACAAATGAAAAATAAACAGAGGCTGCAGAAAAAGAACAATAGGTTCAATGGAACTTAGAGTGGTAAAGCACCAGAATTCTTTATATAAATATAAATATAAATATAAATATAAATATAAATATAAATATAAATATAAATATATATATATATATATAT